>NW_023458556.1:110827508-110836664 GCF_013731165.1 Rhagoletis pomonella | reverse complement strand
ACAGTGCGTAGGCAACTGGCTGAGTCAGTGGTGATCGTCGGTTCGAATCGTACTGAACGAAGTCTGATGAGGAAATGTGGTGATTTTCGAAATAGCTATCACTTCTGCCATTTTTTCAAATTATTGTTGCTTTTCCACAATAAGTTTTCACCAAAAACGGCCTCAAGCTCATAAAAATGGTTGAATATAAAAACATATAAAAAAAAGCACAGTGCGTAGGCAACTGGCTGAGTCAGTGGTGATCGTCGGTTCGAATCCTACTGAAAGAAGTCTGATGAGGAAATGTGGTGATTTCCGAAACAGCTATCACTTCTACCATTTTTTCAAATTATTTTTGCTTTTCCACAATAAGTTTTCACTGAAAACGGCCTCAAGCTCATAAAAATTGTTGAATATAATTGTTATAAGGCCATAAAAATAACAAAAACAAATATCATATAAAAAAAATATTTTTTTCCATTTATTCAGTTCCACAACATATGCGTTTCGGTGGTCCTTAATGTCTGTATTTTCATATTTTTTTTAAAATAAATTCGAGTGAATTCATACGGGAAATTCTCACATACTTCGAATTTGCTTGTGAAAATTTTTTTTTCTTAAATCGTTAGCACATGTCTGAAATTTTTAGTATACGTTCCTTCAGCTGCTAGAATACAAAATCCAACGTTGTACGTTTTTAATTTGGGAGTTAGATTGATAGATAGTTGGTTGGGTATGGCACTGCGACCAGTAGGTCTATTGTGCCCCTAGCTCATCACAATACATCAACCAGCCCCAGAGTGTCTATAAATTTCATAATAGACCCCGGGGACAGTGAGTGTATGTGCTCCTCTCTTGGCCAGACATGCCCTATGCTCCTATACCTCCTGCGTGCAACGGCATCACACTCCATAAGAAGGTGTAGAGGAGTCTCTTTGGCTGCATCGCAAAAGCGACACAGGTCGCTGGACCAGATACCTAATTTATGCAGGTGCCCTCTGAGCTTACAGTGGCCCGTCAAAAAACCTGTAATAATTCTTAGTTTCTCTTTTGGGAGATCCATGAGAAGCCTGTATCTTGACAGATTGTAACCTCCTAATAAGCTTTTTGCCTGACGTTGGCCCATGGTGCCAAGCCAGTGTAATTCCCTCAGTTTGCTGTTGTCCCTTCTGAGCATTTCCTTTATGGTGTTTGGTCCTACTGCCAGAAAGGGATCAGGTCCTATCGGGGTCGAGGAAGCGGCCGTTCTGGGCAGATGATCAGCTTCCTCATTTCCTGCGACCCCCATGTGCCCTGGTACCCACATTAGTTGGAAATCATTGACCTCCGCCAGAGCATTGAGCCTCTCGACACACTCCCTAACCAAGGAGGACTTGATCTCGAATGATGAGAGGGCCCTTACTGCCGCCTGGCTATCACTTAGTATAAGTATCCTTTCCTTCCTATAGTTCCTGCGAATATTAATCTCAGGGCACATACTGATGGCATAGACCTCCGCTTGAAAGATGCTATGGAAAGTCCCCAGGGACACCGAAAGCTTCAGCGTAGGGGGGGGCTGGGTACCTAGCTTGTCCCTGTTTCTAGATGATAACACCTTGCCTTTGCCGAAGCCTTCTCTCGCAAAGTTAAGGAGGGTTCGCTTTGCAGCCTGTTCAATTGAGAGATGCAGTGGCTCGAGTTCCAGTATTACCTCTAGCGCTGCCGTCGGGCATGTGCGCATTGCTCCCGTAATGCAAACACATGCCAGACGTTGAATCTTGGAGAGGGTCTGCCTCACCGTTCCTATAGTAGCCCTGGAATACCAAGCCACCGCACCATAAGTCACTATTGGTTTCACTATCATGGTGTACATCCATCTGAGGATCCTCGGAGTGCACCCCCAGGATTTACCCGCCAGACTTTTGCACACCATCATCGCTCTCGTGGCCTTAGAGGTGACCGCATCAACATGGGCCCTCCACAGAAGCTTGGAGTCCAGGGTAAGCCCCAGATACTTAACCTCTGTGGCGACACTGATTGCGACCCCGTCCAAGGTCAAGTTCCTCATCCCCTGGAGATTTCGTTTCTTGGTGAAGGGGACTATGGCTGTCTTAGGAGGGTTGATATTTAAACCTACGTCTATGCACCACCTTTTCGCAAGGTTAAGTCCTTTTTGGACGATGTCACAGAGAGTACTTTCGAACTTCCCTCTAGCGATAATCACTATGTCGTCCGCGTACCCTTGGCAGCGTAAGTATCTGTAGGAGTTCGTCCACAACTAAGCTCCACAGTAGAGGAGATAATACCCCCCCTTGTGGGCACCCTTTCGTCGTTTGTATTTGAACGACGCTGTCACCGACTTCAGTTTCGGCAATCCTGGTCTGAAGTAACCTTGCTATCCATCTTCGGATGGTTGGCTGAACGTTATGTTTCCCAAGAGCTCTGTCGACTCCCAAATGGGAGGCGTTATCGAAGGCCCCCTCGATATCGAGGAAGGCACAGAGCACCACCTCATCACACTCAAAGGCCCCTTGTATTTCCTCCGTTAAGGCATACAGCGCAGTATCCGTGGATCTCCCCACCCTGTACGCGTGCTGGTTGGAATGCAGAGGGGTTTGTTTTAGAGTGTTATACCTGATTTCATGGTCAATAATTTTCTCCATTGCCTTTAACATAAAGGATGTGCGACTTATCGGCCTGAATGACTTGGCAAGAGAGTAATCCCTCCTACCTACCTTCGGGATAAAAATAACCCTGGCCCTTTGCCACACCTTGGGAATGTGAGCCAGTGCTAGACTGTCCCTCATAATGTCCACAAGATGTGGAAGTAAGAGCTCCCCGCCCTGCTTTAGCAACGCCGGACATACACCATCCACCCCAGGGGCCTTGTACCGTTCGAAGGAGTCCAGAGCCCACCGCACTGTTTGCCGGTTTATAAGGCTTCTAGCCAACTTCCAGTCCGGTGGGGATGGCCTGAACGCACGGAACAACGTCCGGAAAGTGGGCCGATAGCAGGGCGCGTGCCCTTTCCTGTTCATTACCTGAAAAGGCCCCATTAGGTAGCCTAATAGCCAGTCTGGTCCCTGTGTTGTCTCTCGCTAATGCTTTATGCAGCCTAGCAGCTGCAGGAGTAGATGCGATGTTCTCACAAAAGGTTCTGAAGCTGCTACGCTTGGCCTTCCTAATCTCCTTATTGTATTTTGTTAGACAGACTGAGTACTCCTCCCAGTTCCCGGTGCGCTTTGCCCTGTTGAAAGGTCTTCGCACATCTTTCCTAAGAACTGAGAGTTTCCGTGTCCACCAGGGAGGCTGAGCTTTCCCCTTTGGCTTTGACACGGGACAGCTGGAGGTAAAGGCATCCAGAATAGTGCCGTTCAGCTTGTTGACCCTGTCCTCTAACTCCATACAATCCACCTTTCTATGTTGTGCCTCTATTCTGCTTAGGTTCAACCTAAGTACCTCTTCGTATTTATCCCAGTCTGTTTTCCTGGGGTTCCTCTTTGGGTGACCTGTCAGAGCCTCAGCTCCCAGTGCAAATCGGATAATCCTGTGATCCGACAGTGAGGGCTCAAATGAGACCCGCCACTGAACGATCAGAGGACTGGCCAGTCTGTTGCTGAGAGTGATGTCAAGTACCTCCTCTCTGACCCTAGTTATGAACGTTGGTTCTTTACCGACATTATGGATGCACAGGTCTTCACTGATAATATATTCTAATAAGCACTCACCCCTACGGTTTATGTCCGAGCTGCCCCACTCTATATTGTGGGCTTTCGCATCGCAGCCGAGAATCGCCGGAAGTCGTTTCCTGCGGCAAAATTCCAGCAGCTGCTGTACCTCAAGAGGCGGCACGTTGGCGTTATCCCCCGGAAAGTAGGCTGCAGCTAAGACCACCTCCAGTTCCTTCCCGTTGACCCTTAAGGTAGCTTGGACCGCGCCCAGATCCTGTGTAAGAAATTCTGTAATGCAAAAGTAATTAATATTATTCTTTAGCACTTCGCACGCTCTGGGCCTCTCGCAGGAAAGGTCCCAAATTACCTTATTGTTGTTATGATTGAGGCCCCTCACCTGGCCTCTGTAGGTCCACGGTTCCTGTATCAGTAGGATTCCCAGGTCCTCCGTGGCAAACCTGCTTGCAATGATCGCCGAGGCGGCCACCGCATGATGCAAGTTGACCTGGGCTACTGTTAGCGCTGTTGGGCTCATAGTTGGGGCTCGTCCTCGATGTTCGAGAGCCGTGCCTCACCCTCGCCCTCTCTGTCGAGTTCGAGCCTGCCTATGTCCGCTAGGAGCTCCTGTGTGGTGCGCACGTAGTCAGTGGCACTTGGCCCGGGAGCACTCACAAGAGCTGGTGCCTGTGCTAATTCCGGTAGCTGATCTTTCAGTGGCGCCATGGTCGACTCGGTCGCTGGAGCAGCAGTGGAGTCAGTAGCCTCGTCGACTTGTATGTCTTGGGACTCTGACTGCTTGCTGCCTGTCGTCTTATGCCGCCATGGCCGCACCGTAACATAACTATAACGGAAGTTGATTGTGAATCCGGCCCTCTTGATGCTGACATACGACGCCTCATCGATCCCCAGGTTGAGCCTGAGACCGTTGTCTTCGGCGCCGCATGAAACCACCTTCCACGCAGCCGTGTGGATGTCCTCATTCTGGGCCTTGATGAGCCCCAGCACGTACTCAGCCGATTTCTCGGCGCATCTTGGGAAGAACACCGAGATATTATGCACCGGCGGGATATCCTCCCCCCCTCTTGGTACATAACGCGGGCCCCTCCCATCCCTCAATGTTTGGTGCCTTATCTACCAGCCATGCTGCGGTCCGCTCATCTTTGCAGTCCACAAGGAGCATTCCTGACCTGAAAAATTCCCCACAAAAGACCAGTGCGTGCTTACACCCTTTAAGGACCTCATCCATGATGGCGTCCTGGAGGTTGGTCAGGTCCTCAGGGCTTAGGGCAGCAGCAGGGTAATCACAGGGCAGTACAGCCACTCGGATGCCTTTAAGAGCATCCGAATAGCTAGGCTGCTTAATGATTCCCTCCTGTGGCTGACCCTGGCCCGCGGACCCATCCAAGCCCCTAGAATCTGTTCGAGGGGTTGGGAGCCCCCGCGGCCGTTTGGGGGACGGTGGCTCAGGTGGTGTGACCTGTAGGCTGGTGCGTTTTGGAGTAGCTGTTGTTGAGCCTGTTATGGTACCTGTGGGTTCCCCGCTTCTCCGCCATTTGGCGGGCGCGGGTCCCTGCTGCTGTTGCCCGCTTCTCTGCTTTTCAGCAGGCGCGGGTTTCGGATGCTGTTGCCCGCTTCTCTGCTTTTCAGCAGGCGCGGGTCTCTGCTGCTGTTGCCCGCTTCTCTGCTTCTCAGCAGGCGCGGGTATCTGATGCTGTTGCCCGCTTCTCTGCTTTTCAGCAGGCGCGGGTAGTTCACCTCTCTGCTGCATACCAGCGGTTGCAGCCGTCTTACCACTCTCTTGTGCCTCTTTCTCCACCTCTTGTCTTACTTCCGCCGTTGCGCGGGCTACGATCGGCTTCTTCCCCTGCTCCAGGTACCGGAGATACCACTTGACTCCCGACCCACCAAGACCAGCTCGATGGTAGTCGTCAAGGGCTCCCGGTTGACCGGAGGGCGGAAGTGGAGGCGGTCTACACCTACGGCTTCTCTTCTTGCTGTCTTGCAGCTGCCACCCTGACTCGAGCGAAGACCTGCGGTGCCTACTGCTAGAGCGGTGCCCACTGCCAGAGCGATGCCTGCTCTTCGAGCGATGCCGGCCCTCGGATCGGCCTCGGCTCCCAGAGCGGTCATGGCTCCCGAAGCGGTCACGACTCCTGGAGCGACGCCGACTGGCCTCCCGGTTCCTGCTTGGAGATCGGTGCCTACTTTTTGAGGCCAGAGCCTCTGCTCCCTTGGTGCCCTCCGAACGAAGCTGCGCCCGATCCACGCCGCCACTGCTAGTGCTTGGCCTCTCATCTTCTCTGGCGTGTTCAATAAAAAGGGCAGCCTCCTCCTCGGATAGGCTCGCAAGAAAGCCTCCCCAGCGCCTGGTGCCTTTACTTTCGCCCAGCATAGTACTGCCGAGCTTGGCCGTTGGTACCTTTGGTGCCATTGACATAACTATCTTCGTGGCTGCTGCTGCTGTTGTAGCTGTAGTTGTGACTGTTGTAGAAGCTGTTGCTGATGTTGTGGCTGTTGCAGCTGTTGTGGCTGTAGCTGTAGCTGTAGCTGTTTTCGCGGATTTCGCGTTGGTTTTTGTTGTTTTTGTTGTTTTTGTGTTTTTATGGTTTTTAGTTGTATTCATCTTGTTCGTACGACTGCCAGCTCGGCTAGGCAAGCTCAGCAGTCAAAGTTGTAAAAGAGGATCTCATCTGGTCAACCGCGCCAGCTCCCCATGTCGCGGTAAGGCCACCGTTACTCCTCGATGCGGCCCGGTGTCGAAGAGGCGCCGTTATATTACAGCCGGTTTATTCCCTCCTGGCTGCAAACCGTCCAATAGGCACGGTTTCGCGTAACACCCTGGATTAGGAGGTGGCAGTTCTTGGTCACCGTTTGCCGGCAGCCCCAATCTGGAGACAAGGTAGCGCAGAAGCGACGAGCGCGTCCACGAAACCCCAGACCAGAGATGGGCTGATCGGAAATTCAGCTAAGCCCCCGCACCAACGACAAGGTGCCTGCCCTAGCGAGGGCAATTTGGGAGTTGAAAGTGGGCGTAATTTTGGTCCGATTTCGAAAATTTTCAACATATCGATTTTCTATGTCAAGGTTAATAATTGTGCTGGGGAGTTGGGCGTGTACATGGGAGTTGGGCGTGGTTATTGCCCAATTTCAAAGATTTTCAACAGGTTTGGGAAGGATTGGTGAAGCGGCTACTGAGATTCAGCATTTTATCATAAGTGGGCGGGTTCACGCCCATTTTCCAAAAATTTCGTAATAATACTATTTTTTTACCAAAATTCGACTTCACTTACTATTTTTCAACAGTTTGGATCCAATATTTACTGAAATATCGTAGTTTTTGCATTTTTCGAAAATACCGTTATAGTGGTTAAAGCCCGATTTCGCCCATTTTCAATACCAACCTACCTTGGGTAAAGGGAAACCTACAAAACGAATTTAGTTGATATATCTCAATTTTTTCTCGAGTTATCGTGTACATGGACGGACGGTCAGGCGGACAGACGGACGGACAGACAGACATGGCTTAATCGACTTCTCTATTCATTCTGAGCCTTTTGTATACATTTGTCTACAACAAAGTTAATATACCCTTGTGCACTAGTGGGCTCGGGTATAAAAACCGAGTTTTTCATTTACAGAGCCAAAATACCAACCATCATCCAAAACAACATTTTCTAGTTCAAAACACAATACATTTAAGTCGATTGAGCGAAAGTCTCTGAAGGTATACACTTTTCATCAAGAAGACTAGGATTACAATTTTTACAGAACCTAAAGGGAGCTGAAGAATTAACAATGGAGAAAGCAAGACTTGAGACATCACCTGAAAACGAGGAACATATTTTATCACGGACAAGAATATTGATACTAAAATTACCAGAGAGTATAAGATTATCATAGTCAATAAGCATCGTAGACAAGAGACAAGAACTTATTTTAGGAGATCGGACAACTCAACGAATAAAAACTTAATTTCCTCCGTACTTGACTCATGCTTATGTGGTCTTTTGCAGATTCGATCATTTCGCATACGCTTGAATCAGTGAACATCACTAATATCCTTAGTGAACATCACTAATATCCTTAGTAAATCAACCAAGTTTCTGACACGCATATAACATCAACAGTGGAGGACTCGAACACTTATCTGACATACATAATCCATTTTTACACTATTTAAGGTACGGGCGTTAAAATGTACAACGTTAATCCCACGCATTTAACATAATAAGATTGTTATCATCAATGCTATTCAGGGCTCGGAAATATTCATATACCTTGTTTATATGGCATCAAACGCGGTATCGAATTAACTCGCATCAGTGTAGCTCGCTTGAAATACAAGTGTTTATATGCAAGAAAAGAAATGAGTCGATCCAACACGCTTTCAAACAGAGTTAATCCCAATACAACTTTGTTAATACATGTGACAATTCTTAAAAAAAAATAAACACGGAAAAATAATAATCAAAGACTCAAACAGCCTTGTAAAAAGGAAATTAGCTATTAATTTTATAACAAAGCTTAGCCTAAATGTAATTTCAAGAACTATTCAAATGTTTTACTACATACAGCGTTGCATGAAACAACCGTGTGGCCAAATCCCATGTTTATACACTCTTAACACGATTCAACAACTCTTAACTCGCATTCAAAATGTGATTTATGGTGGCACGGTTAAATGTTTCAATTCGATTCAAGAATGTGTTTACATGTGTGTGTCCAAATAACATGGTTTGACTTAGAACGAATTGAAGCATCGTATAAGCAAGGCAATATATGAAGTATTATGGAATGACGGAAATTCGTTCCATAATACATCATACACCCACCCTGTCGGAAACAACAACCAAAAAGGTAATTTATGAACGTTCGCGTATATACATTTATGATTTTATACGCGAACGTATCAAATGTGCGCCCAAATATGCAAGAAAGCTTAACGTCGAAAAGCTGTAATCACAACACACAGCCAATGAATTCGCTACTCGACTCTCATACCTGCTCTCAGAGAGCACCTTTCCACAAACCGACATATGCGAGCAGTGGAACCACATTTCCCGCTCATTAAGTACCGCCGACGAGGAAGTAGTTGGATTTTAGCGAGCCTGAAAGAGCAACTGGTACGATGAGGAGTGACAGGAAGCTGTAGAAAAAACAGATGCCGCCACAGGGCCACACAGCGATTGGGCGCAACGCGCGCTATGTGGGACCGCTATAGGGATCTGAAAAGGGAAGTATTTGCCGCAATATGAGAGGCCGAAATACGTTAGTGTGAAGAGCTTGAAATGCTGGCCGACAAGAAGAATGCCCGAAAATTTTTCCAGAGAATTAGGCGGCTTACGGAAGGTTTCAAGACCAGGGCGTACTCCTGTAAGAAAATGTCCGATGTTCAGAACGTACTTAAATTATGGAGGGAACACTTTTCCACCCTACTTAATGGTAGCTGCATGGAAAGTGGTGGAAAAGAAGAATCCGAGCCCCAGTCGATGATGACGGAGTCGATGTTCTTCCGTCTGACTATGAC
>NW_023458556.1:110824633-110827408 GCF_013731165.1 Rhagoletis pomonella | reverse complement strand
TGTTTTTGTTGAAATGAAAGCTCCATGGAAAATGTATTCTAGTTTTGATAACAGATGTTTTGGCATTGACGGAAAACTAAAATAGCATCCACATATCGAGTAAGTATGGCTGCCAAGCGCGTTGTTGATTTGGAAATCATCAAAATAAAGAATATATGGTATAACTAACTCAGATTGAATTTTATCTTTTCGTGATTTAAATATTTCGCCGCTAACAAAGTTCTGTATACTACTTTCTTTCAAGTATCTTTCTGTGTTCTGTAATGTGCTCTCCAGAAGGCATGGACTCTCAAAAATAGCTTTGAACTGAAAATTTAAAGGCATAATATATATGTCGAAAGATTTAGGAGTTAAGGTTGGGTTCCCGTGTTTTGTTGTTTCAGTAACAGATTTTTTAATGATTATAGTCTTTGGATGTTCATATAAATTAAGCTCCTTTAATATCTTAAAAGCCTATATTCGGAACTTATTTCCTGAAATGGGTTCTTGCAAAACTCTAGCAATAATTGTAAGTCTTCATTGACATCACTGATAGCCTCTGAGTTTAATACATGCTGAATAGTAAAGGATACGGACAAAATCATAGAAGATACCATAGTCTGAATATCGATTACTTGTTTCCTGGGCAAATTGTTTTGAGAATACAAACTTAAAGATAAATACAGTGCCTTTTTCTTTAGATTTTTAGTTTCATTAACAATATTTTGCATTGATGAATTATCAACGTCTTGAGGTTCTGTTTCCGTACTTAAATTATTACTTAAAATCGGTATCGTTATAGCTTCAGTTGGAGTTACGTTTGGTTCGTATGTGTTTTTAAATTTTGTATGAGTATTTTGTAAATGATTGCGGAACGAAGTAAATTTTGTAAATAATTGATTACAGTTATCTTGCTTGCATTGCAGTCGTAAAAGTTTCGTAGAAAGCTTATGATCTACTTTAAAATGACATATTAGGTATCAATTTCTGCAAATTTTTTGTGGCACTTGAAGCAAATAAACATTTTAAAGCAATTCATTATATGTCATAAGAAGTTAAATTTGCCGACTTGCAGTCATATTCAGTATAAATTTAAAAAAAAAAATGTTGTAAAAAAACCCAAGAAGCTTCGCATGCCTGAGGATATTTTAGGCAAAGAGTGTGAAAGATTTTGAAACAGATATCTACGCATTCTAGATATATATATAAAATCCTGTTATATCCACCCTCAGCTATTCCTTCCACAATTATAAAAGGCTGTATTGTCATTCCTGCAGAATAGTACATACTTATCAACTCAGTAATTTTCCTTTCGTAATCGTTGATTGAAGTTAATCGTAAAACAAAGCTTTGTTGCGAGTCTGCTATTGTTGCTTTCTTTCTTAGCTTTCCGCAGGAACTTTGAAACCTTGACGAAGGTGGAAGAACTCCATTCAGCAGCGTTGTAAGAACGTAGTCTTGCGTATCTTTAAACAAAATTTAAGAAATTAACGAAAGCCGATTGATTTTGGAGTTTTTTGTTACACTTGATCTGTATTTACCTTTGTTCGTTGAAGCTTTAGCAAGAGAAAAGAGCTATTTGCAGAAATCGTTGTGTAGATTAGTTTCATAAAATCGTTGAATTTTTTCCGTAAACATTTCCCATTTCGAATACAAGCAATCCTCCTTGTCAGGTTGAAGTCAAGTTTTATCTGTAATGTGTAATTGTATAGTAAAACTGCGAGCTAAGTACGTAATTTCATTGTTACCAAGTCAGGAGCCCGCGAATCAGAATATTTGGGCCACGCTTGGAGAAAATCAATGTTGGTCAGTTCCTTTATGTCATTCTGTCGCAAGTTAAATGTCTTTTGCCATTTATCTCTGACTTCATTCCAATCTGCAATGCTTCTACTGAGAGATGCTTTTAATGCTCTACACATCGTAAAATAAATTTCAGGAACTTCGTAATTTTTCGTGGAAGGATTAGTCTTAGTACTAGCAGGTGATGGTGTGTTTTGTTCAAGGTATATTGTCTTCCTTTTCTTACTGCGCTGATTGACGTATTTCCCGTACAGATTTCCACTAGGGCATTTTTTAGCCTTGCGCGGAATATAATAGTATTCCTTGGGGGAAAAATAAGCAGTACAATAAAATGTATATTTTAACAATTTCATAATAAATATATTACCCCGGCACCCTTTTCGTTTGGAAAGAGATTTATTATCTGCTCTAGCAAATTCACAAAATCATTCCCTCTTAGTATAATGTAATTTGCAATAACTTCGTCAATGACAACGCTTATGAGGTCGTCCCGGTTCCCGTTAGTCAAATGTTGATTCTTTTTGTAGGATTCCAAGATTAGTTTCCTATGAGACCTAAAACAGTTTGTGTTATAACATATACATACCTCTTTCTTCTTCCACATGAATAATTTCTCTCTAAACTCCACACGTAGACCCAGCGGCGGAATGGCTTCCTTTAGGTCAGCACCTCTAAGAAATTTAAGGCTTCTAAAAGTTATCTGCGAAGCTACAGATCGCGGTCGGATATAATAATAGAGAATTAATTAAGTTGATTAAAATATTAATTTATTCAGTCATTTCTCACCTTTTAGGAATGGCAAAACATTCTCCATTTCGAATTCTTTTAGCAGCTCGACCATCTTCTCCTCATCGTCATTGTCAACAACTGGTGTGGTAGCAACAACAACTCCTTCTAAATTTTCACACACTTCTTCTGATTCAGCGTTATCGAAATTATAAACAGAATGTCCAATTTGCAACGAGTTATTCATTTTGTTCACAAAATATCAAAGGA
>NW_023458556.1:110817386-110824533 GCF_013731165.1 Rhagoletis pomonella | reverse complement strand
TTCAAATAAAGGATCAATTCTTGTTGCACGCTACACGTAAGCATTTCATTAATTTACACTTCTAAGGGGGGAGATTTATTGCCTATTTCCATTTCACCAAACTGGAAAAATTGTTTTCTGCTGTTTATAATATCGAGTGTTATGACTTTATCTTTGATTAAGCTTAACAAAACATTACAAACATCATATATGCAAACTCCTTCGAAAACATATGCATTAAATCAAATGAAAAATTTTCGGTCACATTGAAATATTTCAAGCTATCAAAAACACAAACTTCCCTTATTCCGGTTTCCTGATAATTATTTTCTAATAAGTCTTTGTAATAGCTTTCGTCATCTCTCAAAGCTTCTTGTTTTTCTGATACATCGTTTCTCATTTGGTCTTTAGTCCTAGTGCAAACACGACAGTATCTCTTAGAATTAAAAGATTGAACAAACCCCATTATGCTATTAACGGCTAAATTGTCTCCTATTACTAAACCTAATATAAAATGAACTTTTTTATTTCCATTTTTTGTTAAAATTTCAATGCCTTCTTCAAGAAGCTTTAACTCTTCTACAAAGTAGTAAAACGAGTTCTCAACACCACTGCATTTAATTGTTTTTGTTGAAATGAAAGCTCCATGGAAAATGTATTCTAGTTTTGATAACTGATGTTTTGGCATTGACGGAAAACTAAAATAGCATCCACATATCGAGTAAGTATGACTGCCAAGCGCATTGTTGATTTGGAAATCATCAAAATAAAGAATATATGGTATAACTAACTCAGATTGAATTTTATCTTTTCGTGATTTAAATATTTCGCCGCTAACAAAGTTCTGTATACTACTTTCTTTCAAGTATCTTTCTGTGTTCTGTAATGTGCTCTCCAGAAGGCATGGAATCTCAAAAATAGCTTTGAACTGAAAATTTAAAGGCATAATATATATGTCGAAAGATTTAGGAGTTAAGGTTGTGTTCCCGTGTTTTGTTGTTTCAGTAACAGATTTTTTTATGATTATAGTCTTTGGATGTTCATATAAATTAAGCTCCTTTAATATCTTAAAAAGCCTATATTCGGAACTTATTTCCTGAAATGGGTTCTTGCAAAACCCTAGCAATAATTGTAAGTCTTCATTGACATCACTGATAGCCTCTGAGCTTAATACATGCTGAATAGTAAAGGATACGGACAAAAGCAAAGAAGATACCATAGTCTGAATATCGATTACTTGTTTCCTAGGCAAATTGTTTTGAGCATACAAACTTAAAGATAAATACAGTGCCTTTTTCTTTAGATTTTTAGTTTCATTAACAATATTTTGCATTGATGAATTATCAACATCTTGAGGTTCTGTTTCCGTACTTAAATTATTACTTAAAATCGGTATCGTTATAGCTTCAGTTGGAGTTACGTTTGGTTCGTATGTGTTTTTAAATTTTGTATGAGTATTTTGTAAATGATTGCGGAACGAAGTAAATTTTGTAAATAATTGATTACAGTTATCTTGCTTGCATTGCAGTGGTAAAAGTTTCGTAGAAAGCTTATGATCTACTTTAAAATGACATATTAAGGTATCAATTTCTGCAAATTTTTTGTGGCACTCGAAGCAAATAAACATTTTAAAGCAATTAATTATATGTCATAAAAATCAAAAGAGACGTTAAATTTGCCGGCTTGCAGTCATATTCAGTATAAATTTCCAAAAAAAACTGTTGTAAAAAAACCCAAGAAGTTTCACATGCCTGAGGATATTTTAGGCAAAGAGTGTGAAAAATTTTGAAACAGATATCTAGGCATTCTAGAAACGAATCAAATTTATACAATGTTTTATCAAAATATATATAAAATCCTGTTATATCACCCTCAGCTATTCCTTCCACAATTATAAAAGGCTGTATTGTCATTCCTGCAGAATAGTACATACTTATCAACTCAGTAATTTTCCTTTCGTAATCGTTGATTGAAGTTAATCGTAAAACAAAGCTTTGTTGCGAGTCTGCTAATGTTGCTTTCTTTCTTAGCTTTCCGCAGGAACTTTGAAACCATGATGAAGGTGGAAGAACTCCATTCAGCAGCGTTGTAAGAATGTAGTCTTGCGTATCTTTAAACAAAATTTAAGAAATTAACGAAAGCCGATTGATTTTGGAGTTTTTTGTTACACTTGATCTGTATTTACCTTTGTTCGTTGAAGCTTTAGCAAGAGAAAAGAGCTGTTTGCAGAAATCGTTGTGTAGATTAGTTTCATAAAATCGTTGAATTTTTTCCGTAAACATTTCCCATTTCGAATACAAACAATCCTCCTTGTCAGGGTACATGATCTTGAAGTCAAGTTTTATCTGTAATGTGTAAATGTATAGTAAAACTGCGAGCTAAGTACGTAATTTCATTGTTACGAAGTCAGGAGCCCGCGAATCAGAATATTTGGGCCAGGCTTGGAGAAAATCAATGTTGGTCAGTTCCTTTAAGTCATTCTGTCGCAAGTTAAATGTCTTTTGCCATTTATCTCTGACTTCATTCCAATCGGCAATGCTTCTGCTGAGAGATGCTTTTAATACTCTACATATCGTAAAATCAATTTCAGGAACTTCGTAATTTTTCGTGGAAGGATTAGTCATAGTACTAGCAGGTGATGGTGTGTTTTGTTCAAGGTATATTGTCTTCCTTTTCTTACTGCGTTGATTGACGTATTTCCCGTACAGCTTTCCACTAGGGCATTTTTTACCCTTGCGCGGAATATAATAGTATTCCTTGGGGGAAAAATAAGCAGTACAATAAAATGTATATTTTAACAATTTCATAATAAATAGATTACCCGGGCACCCTTTTCGTTTGGAAAGAGATTTATTATCTGCTCTAGCAAATTCACAAAATCATTCCCTCTTAGTATAATGTCATTTGCAATAACTTCGTCAATGATAATGCTTATGAGGTCGTCCCGGTTCCCGTTAGTCAAATGTAGATTCTTTTTGTAGGATTCGAAGATTAGTTTCCCCTTGCACGTTTGTTGAAGTAAGCTCGGTAAATCCTTGTTCAAGTAATATTTACATAATTATAATGTAATTTAGTTTAAAATAAAATTAATTGAAATTACTTTACTGAGACAGTGGGGCGAAGAAGATGACTGACTTGATGGCATAAAGTTGTTTTTTTGTAACCATTCAGTTACTTTGCTTGGCATTGACATGGTTTTATCATCTATTCCGAACTATGTATGTGCAAAATAAACTATGAGACCTAAAACAGTTTGTTTTATAACATATACATACCTCTTTCTTCTTCCACATGAATAATTTCCCTCTAAACTCCACACGTAGACCCAGCGGCGGAATGGCTTCCTTTAGGTCAGCACCTCTAAGAAATTTAAGGCTTCTAAAAGTTATCTGCGAAGCTGCAGATCGCGGTCGGATATAATAATAGAGAATAAATTAAGTTGATTAAAATATTAATTTATTAAGTCGTTTCTCACCTTTTAGGAATGGCAAAACATTCTCCATTACGAATTCTTTTAGCAGCTCGACCATCTTCTCCTCATCGTCATTGTCAACAACTGGTGTGGTAGCAAAAACCACTCCTTCTAAATTTTCACACATTTCTTCTGATTCAACGTTATCGAAATTATAAATATAATCTCCAATTTGCAACGAGTTATTCATTTTGTTCACAAAATATCAAAGGAAATACACGAAATTACTTTTTCGGTCCGAACCGACAGCAAACAAGAATAACTGAACTCAGCCAACTGCTTCTTCTTGCACATGCATGAGCATGATCATACATTTAATTATGAGCATGTTTAAAATAAAAACGTTTCTATTGGATGTGAAGCTTTTCATTTTTGATTTAAGTATTGAAAGTTGTAAACTCAAGACATTTTTAAAACAAATATGTGCGTATTAAAATTCAAAATGCAGCATTTTTAAATCAAATATTAAACATTTTAAAATTTAAAATGCATTTTTATTCTAAAAATTACATTTTAAATTTAAAAATATTTTACTTTGTTTTAAAATTTTTCATTTTTAAAATGAAAATGGCCTCATTTAAAACGTGCATAAGAAAAATAAAAATTTTATTTTTGTTTTTAAAATGCCATTTTTCTCTGAGTGTACATATAATTTATTTATTCATTTTCCGGTAACACCACCTTATATGAATTCGCGCTTCTAGCATCCATAGGACCGGGTTGTAATGGAAGTAATTGTATGTTTAACAAATAAATGAAAATGTTTATAATGCAATCAATAGATCCTTACGAATTCGCCATTACCAAGGCACTAAGTAACGTACGCACTTTTGTTTGCAAAATGAATTTATTTAAGCTGAAAGAAGACAAACTCCTTTGTTCGGCATTTATTCTTACTCGCTTTCTATCTGCCAAGGCGAATTAATATATTCTTATCACGAATTCATATATTCATGTGGTAGCAAGAGTATAAAAACATAAAATTACCTTATAAATTAAAAGCATAAGTATCGCATGTATGCGTAGTCCAATTCAATTAATCAGTTCATCGATCTGAATAAAAACTAAGTGCATTTCGCGTTAATTGTAATCATGAAATGGTGTTCATTCATTCAGTTTCTACTCAAACGCATGAAATGATTTCATGAATTGGCCTGGTAGTAAATGACAGAATGAGTTACAACAAACACATTCTTTTGACATAATGCACGCCGAAAACATTGGTTCAAATCTATCCGCAATCAAGTTGGACGTTTTGCCCACAAACATTGCAATTTTGCGAGCAGTCTCATTGTAAAATCTCATTTTTACAATTTCATAGTTTCGGCTTACATTTATAAAATTAAACGAAAGCACGTACCTTCGGCTGAGTTATCCATTTTCGGTTATTTAGTGTACAAAATAAACGCAAATTAAATGAGTTTGTACAACATGGCCATTAATGTAGCGATAAGTTGTACAAGTTGCCAGAAAATCCAAAATTTTTGATCTTTCATACAACCAAGACATAAATACATTCAACAGGCGCACAAACGGTGCAATCTAGAGCAAAATAACACCAAGTTGAACCAACGGTCGCTACGTTTATGGCTATTTTTTAAGAAATATCGGGCGAAAATTTCAACTGCTCCTGTAACACTACCTTAAGTTGGCCTTGCTATCATCCTCACATATGTTCATCAGAGTATACCAACGAAGGACGAGTTAATACAAGGAGATAGCGAGAGCACAAAACTACTCTAGAAAATTACACGCCCAATGACAAACATGAACAAATGTACAACAAACACATAATTTTTAACCGACTTCCAAAAAAGGAGGAGGTTATCAGTTCGTCGGAATATTTTTCTTTTTTTTTTCTTTTTTTTTTAATGTATGTTACCGCATAACTTTGCACCGATTTCAATAATTCTTTTTGCAACGGAAAGGTAGTGTCTCAGAGGTGGTCCCATACTAATTTGGTTTAGATCCGATCATTGGATCATGAAATATATAGATATATATATATTTTTTTAAGTCGGTTTTTTTTTTTGCTAAAAATTACTTGTTGACAATCAGTACAGCTCGCAGCTTATTAGATTTGTTTTCGTTTGTACTACATGTACACAAACATATGTACATACACAAATATATGTACATACGTACAAATATATATACAACCATTCAAACATATGTACATACATGAAAACATTGCTGTCCATAAGTACATACATATGCCTATCAGTACATCAATGAAGCCCGTTTGCTTCATCATAAATATATCCATGCAAACATATGTACATATGTACGAATGGATGTAGTTACGCAAAGCACGCTTGCATCATTTATACATATACTAGCAGACCCGGCGAACTTCGTCCCGCCCAAAATTATTATATAATTTATTGAAACTTTTTGGTCCAACATTTTCACCAACAATTCACGTTTACGATTTTCATTGGTACATTCGTCTGCTAAGATTATGGTTTGGTGGTCATTTGCCGCTTTAAATAACTTAAGGAAAGTGTTATATCCGTGAAGAAGCTCTTGAAATTCTCCAGTTGTGCGGCATTTCATAGCACGGTTATTCGCAAAGCGAAATAAATTTTTTCCTCTTCACTCCCTGGCGGCAACAATGACCCGGTTCTATAGTGAATGTCCTAGAAGCTTTACAGTATAGTTGGTGGCAATTTCAAAATGGGTGCGGATCATTGTTCTGCAGAAATGCAATATACATCTTCTTATTTCAGACGAAATACCTTAAAAGTTTGAATAATAATATTGGAAAATCACATCCATTGGGCCAATCGCAACGCAGGAGCGTTCGATATACTCAATGGTGCGACAGCTCGATTTAATCTTACCTTCACGGCCCCTTTCTCACTTGGCTATTTTTAGTAATAACTTGACTTCAGCACCACTTGGCAGCACGTTTAATATTTATTTATTTATTTATTTATTCGTTTTAATCTAGAAAAGTGTAACAATTCTTACAGATTACAAATTTAAAACATTAGCCAAATCGGATCATAAATAAGATTTTTAGTAATAACTCAACTACTGCGCCAACTGTCGGATTAAATTGTGAAACTAAACCATCCAGAGACACACTCAAACACACACAAAAAATTTCGTTAAAATCCGTACAACCATTTAGGAGGATTTCACTCACAAACACACCTACAGAAGAATTATAAATACATTCAAAGATAGCTAAAGGTCGGTACGTTTGTAGGCCTCACACCCCCTTTTCAAATAGCCCAAATTTTCTCCATGAGTATGGGCTTGATTTCAACTACATACATATCGCCATACGAAGTTCCAGTACTGTAACATGAATACTTTCAGAGCTATGTAGTATAAAAACTCGATTTATATGGGAGGTGCCACGCCCCCCTTTCCAACAGCTGCCCTTTTTCTTCATGAGTATGCGATTGATTTCGTATATCTCCATACCAAGTTCCAGAACTCTACCATGAACATTTCCAAAGATATGCAGTATGAAAAATTCGGTTTGTATGGAAGATGCCACGCCCCCTTTTCTAATAGTTCCAATTTTTCTCCAAGAGTATGCGATTGATTTCGTATATCTCCATACCAAGTTCCAGAACTCTACCATGAATATTTCCAGAGATACGTAGAATGAAAAATTTGGTTTGTATGGGAGATGCCACTTCTTCTTCTTCTTATTTGGCGCTGTAACCGCCTAAGCGATTT
>NW_023458556.1:110805751-110817286 GCF_013731165.1 Rhagoletis pomonella | reverse complement strand
GGCAGAGCTGAAATGCGCAATGAGTTCGTTCATACATACATATATATATGTATACATACATACGTGCATTCAAACATACATATATACATATGTAGGTACTCGTACCCGTCATGCGTCGCTTTATTTCTTTTTTCCCCTTCCCTATACTACCTATATCTTCCTTCTCACTCATGTAACATTTTCAGTTTTAAAAATTTCACTCTCCATTTTTGCGATACCGCCGCACAGTGGTCCAATGTGCAAAGCTAGGGTAATTTAATTAAACTTTTTGTTTGTAATTTTTCAATAAAATTTTTATCAAATGTGCAAGAATATTGTCTACTTAAGAGTAAATACAACTTTGTTTGAAAAAATTTGGCTACATATAAACATAACGGTATCCAAAAGTCATAGCAAGCAATAAGTGAAAAATGAAATTGTGCGTGCAATGAAAACTGAGTATTTTTAAGGCTCAATAACTTGTTTAAATAAACTTTGTTTTAACTTCATTTCTTTCTCCTTCATCGTTTTAAGTAAGAAAATTCAGGAAATGTAAATATTATTACCGAAGTGGACGCACATATTTTTTGGAGCTGATAAAGTTTTAATCGTTTTGGTGAGTACCAAATTATTATTATTTTTGTTTTTGTAGACGAAATCTTTCTTATATGGCGGAATATAGATCACTTACTATACTTATTCTCTTAACTGATGTATATACTAATAGAATCCACAAAAAAATTCTGCGGCTAGCTGCGGCACCCATACATTTATTTTCGATTTTCAAAATTACTCCTAAAATTTCAAGACAGGAAATTTTTTGATTTTTGGCTGTCGACCCCTAAAACTGAAAGACTTGATGGAATAATGGATTTTGAACGAGGTAGTATCAGTTTAGAATCTAGTGATAGAATCAAATTTGATAAATTGAAATCATACGGGCGAAGTTAATTCAGAATTTGGACCTAAAGTGGACAAAAGTTTTCCGAAAAAGAGAGCGGTTTGTTACTGCAAATAAAGTTTGGCTCGAACTTGAACTAGACTTGTCACAATTTGTGTGTTCTAAGTTTGGTAAGCCGACATTTTCTGCTGGTAGGTCAGCTAAAAGTTTTGAAGATTGTTGCCAAAAGGTTAAAAGAAGAAAGCTAATGAGCTTTCGAAAGTTATCGAACCAGATGTATTTTTTTGGCCACTGCATTAAACATGAGATCTTCAGCTACGCTACTTAATGAGCTTTTAAGTGCTTCTCCAGAAAGGAGGTCAGATTTGCAAAGAAGAGTCCTAAAGGTATTTCGCCTGAAGAAGCTCTCGCACTAATAACACCGGCAAACAAAAAAAATTAGTGTGATGTGCATTTGACCGGACCTACCTATGGTTATGTATTTCGCCCCCAGAATCCGAATTTGAAGTCAGTTTGGCCAACATACCTCCTAGATTTCGAGAAAACTTCAAAACCCCGTTTTTATTGGCAATTTTCGCTATTTTTTACGATTTTTTTTTGTTGAAGTTTTCTCGAAATATAGGAGGTATATTGGCCAAAATTACTTCAAATTCGGATTCTGCGGGTCGAAATACATAACCATATGTAGGTCCGGTCAAATGCACATCACACTAATTTGTTTTGTATGCCGGTGTAATCGACACAAATTTATCAAAGCATCAGTATCGCTTACTTACTGAGGGCCGTTTTCTAATGTAAGCAGTAATTTGCCTTTACTAACAGGGCAGATAAATTGTTCCTTACTTAAAAGTGTTTTGGTTTTCTTATCATACCGGTAAAAATTAATTTGTTATTCCGTATAGTGAAACTTCACTACATTCGCCATATAATTTCAAAGGTTGGCAATGCAACATAAGCAAATATAGAGCAAGAGCAACTGTTAGCAAAAACCAAAACCTTGGTTGAAATATCTAATATATCTGACTCATGAACCAAAACCGAACCAAAGTTTAAAGTTGGGTACAAATTTTTAGAGGTTGCATCGGGTGAGCAACAATTTATCGATTCGAGAAATTAATGCGCTGATGAGAAAATGAAAACTCGTATACCGAGACGATAAAGTAACCGGTAATCTAAAAGTTAGATGAGAAAATGGCCCTAAAAGTTGTTAAGCTTGATATGACTTTTTAACAGTTTTTTTATTTTATACATACATATATTAGGTGGCTGATTCGGATCCGGCGTCAATACAGTATATACATAACGGACTTTCTATTTTTAATTCATCCCAAAGAGTATATACACTGGCGATCAAAAGTGAGTGCATGTTGATTTTTGTTAAATATTTACAGTGTTTTTCAAGCTAGAATTTTTTTATTTATTATTTATAAAAATTCGGTTCATGCTTTAATCAAAGTTAAACTTTCAAACTGTATACAGAATTTAGGAAAATGCAACAAATTTTTATGAAAATTTTTAACTTTTTAATCCAAATAGTTAAAAAAGTTTTAGGTATGAAGGTATCTATAACCGTGCAAGTGCTTAAAAAATATACCAGAAATTGACGAGAAATTTAACGATTTTTTAATTATATGGATGGTAGGCGTGGTCGCTATTCGATCTTGTCCATTTTATGAGCAGAAGTTGTTAGTCTTTCAAACATAACTTGTGCAAAATTTCATCCCGATATCTATCTTAGTTCTTAATATAATAATTAAATTACCCTACTAGAGCAGATTGCGCCGCCTAAGAAGTTTCACTTCAAAAACTTTCATCAAAATTTCTATATTTTTAATTAGATTTCCTAGAAAGCTTTCGAGTAGCTTTATGGCGCATTAATTTTAGTAAAATTAAGTGCTGTGGTGTAGTGGTTAGCAGTGCGCCATTGCACTCTGCAGGGCCTGAGTTCAAGCCATGGTCAAAGCAACATCGCAAAAAAATTTTGAAAAAAGGTTTTTTTCTTATCATTGGTTGTCCCTCGGCAGGCAATAGCAAACCTCCGGGTGTATTTCTGCCATGAAAAACAGCTTCTCATAAAAATACAATCGCTGTTCGGAGTCGGCGTAAAACTGTACGTCCCTCCCCTTTGTGTGGCAACATCTAGGCGCACGCCACAAATCGGAGGAGAAGCTCGTCCAAACACTACCCTGCAGTGAAAACCCAAACCAGTTAGAAAAAATACTAGTTCATAAACTAGTATGTGCCTACCAGTTCGACATTTTGGAAGCACTTAAGCGTTCAGCGACATCTGCCTTTGAATTGCCAAAGCCTAAAATAAAAAGCAATTAATTGATTTTGTTACAAATGTCGGATGTGGCGTCACGTGAAGACTACTGGTTCTGGTTCTGGGATCGCAGGTTCGAGGCCGCTTGGAGGTGGTTAAGATTTTTAAAGTTAGATCAATGTAAGTAGGAATAATTATTTCAATTTAAATATAAATAGCAAACTTAAAAATCTAGTTACATTACAAAAAAAAAAGAAACAAATATATGGGAAGAAATACTTGTGCCATAAAAAAATAGATAAAAAAAAAATATTTTTTTTTTATTAAGTTTAAGAATAACAAAAAGAACCCTAAATTAAAAATATAAATAAAATAAATATTATAAATATTATAAAAAAAAAAAATAAAATAAAAAAATTGTCCCTTCGCCCGGGCTTGAACTTGGTACCTCAGGCATACCACGCGAGTGCTTTGCTCTGTCGGCCACTGCGACTGTTGGAGCGCCGCGAGCAAAAAGGCGTACTAATGCTTTTCATGGTGGATGAATTAGCAGACTATCTTATCGACTGGTATGATGCTACTAGTATTTCTGCTAGTAGATGCTGATGCATAGCCTGACAATTGACATCTCGTAGGACATCGCAATGTTAAAAATACCAGTCGCTAACATTGAAAAAGGATAGAACGTGAACTAGTTGGGCTGAAACGCAAACTGGTAGAATTCTAGCTCACAACTAGTAGCTTTCCCTGCAGGGTAGCATATGCGTAAGCGCCGATCTATTATTATTATTAAAGTGCAAGTTTCAAGTCGCTGAAAACTACCGTTCGTTTTTTAGATTTTTTTTTGTGGAGGGTGTTACGCATTTTCTTCCATATAAAAGCCCGTTTGCTCACGTGTTATATGCAAGAAAATTCGAAATACCCTCCACAAAAAATTCTAAAAAATCAAAGGTATTTTTAGGTATATTTCTCTTACAGAGTTGCATGCAATAATACTTGCAAAAGCATGACCATGTTGAGTAGAAGTATTCAGGTTGAAATGAAAATTAAATATTCGAACATATGGGAAAAATCTTATCCCGGCGCAGCATTTCAAATTTAATGCAAAATACGGGAAGTCCCGGGAAATACGTGTCTTTTGGCAACACTATACAACAAGTAAGAAAGTCTAAGCTCGGGCGGAGCCGAACATTAAATACCCGGCGCAAATATTAAATATAAGTATGTTTTTTACATTTCCGAAATTAGCGTCCCTAAATTTCGAAATGTTGAAGTTTCAAGCATTTCTGAAATTTACCGTTACATTAAAAGCGGACGTAATTTTAGTCCTATTTCAATAATTTTCAACGGTTTGCTTTTATGTGGCAAGCACAATAACCATACCGAGTTTGGTACAAATTGGTAGAACGGTTACCGAGATGCATACACTGCGGGAAAAAAAATTTTAGAATTAAAAAAAACGTACTAAATTTAAAAAAATACGCATATGAAAGAGCACCAACCCAACTCGTTTTAAATTTGAGTATGTACGTTATAAAAGATGTCGTTGTGAAGTGCACAGATGATTTTTCATAATTAAGAAAAAATAATAATTTAAAAGAAAAAAATAATTTTTTATGTCCGACTGATGGTAATTGATCCCGGACCCTCTTGGCAGCAACCAATCGTATCAAGCGTCTTTGTACACTCACCCTGCCGGGAAAGCTACTAGTTGTGAACTAGAATTCTACCAGTTTGCGTTTCAGCCCAACTAGTTCACGTTCTATCCTTTTTCAATGTTAGCGACTGGTATTTTTAACATTGCGATGTCGTACGAGATGTCAATTGTCAGGCTATGCATCAGCATCTACTAGTAGAAATACTAGTAGCATCATACCAGTTGATGAGATAGTCTGCCAATTCATCCCCTATGAAAAGCATTAGTATGCCTTTTTGCTCGCGGCGCTCCAACAGTCGCAATGGCCGACAGAGCAAAGCAGTCGCGTGGTATGCCTGAGGTACCAGGTTCAAGCCCGGGCGCAGGGAAATTTTTTTAATTTTAATTTTTTTTATAATATTTCTTTTATTTATATTTTTTATTTAGGGTTTTTTTAGTTATTCTTAAATTTGCTAAAAAAAATATATATTTTTTTAATCTATTTTTCTATGGCACAAGTATTTCTTCCCATATATTTGTTTCTTTTTTTTGTAATGCAACTAGATTTTTAAGTTTGTTATTTATATTTAAATTGAAATAATTATTCCTACTTACATTGATCTAACTTTAAAAATCTTAACCACTTACAAGCGGCCTCGAACCTGCGATCCCAGAACCAGAACCAGTAGTCTTCACGTGACGCCACATCCGACATTTGTAAGAAAATCAATTAATTGAGTTTTATCTTAGGCTTTGGCAATTCAAAGGAAGATGTCGCTGAACGCTTAAGTTCTTCGAAAATGTCGAACTGGTAGGCACATACTAGTTTATGAACTAGTATTTTTTCTAACTGGTTAGGGTTTTCACTGCAGGGCAGTTACAGCCATACATGTAAATGTGTTTTCAAATGTTCCCTGTAGGGAAACCCCGAACTGGTGAACCAAATATGTAGTCCCCTACTAGATCTTTATCGCCAAAAACGAACCAGTGCGATAGTAACTAGATCGCCACCATTTCATAAGCAGCGATATGTGGTACTTTTAAAAAACAATTTTAGAAATCTATATCTAAAACGACGAATTTAGAACTGGTTTAAAACTATAGAAAAAGGGATGCAGAACGAACTAGATCTCATCTGGCGAATTTTGAACTAGTTCGAAACTACTGAATAAGGGATGCAGCGGGGGGCTTGTTTACTTTAAATAGATTTTTGCTTGGCGGGTTTTTCGTTCAAATACGCTTTCAGTCTGCACGTCGCAGATGCGTTTTCATAGTTTGATAATACAAAACTAATATTTGCGTTAACATCTTATCATTTTGGGACCTTCTGGAATATAACAATAACAGTCAGCACCTCTGCAAATTCAGCTACAGCCAAAGGTATGTAAACGTGTTTTCAAATGCACAATTTAATTTACATTCATTCAAACAAATTTGATTTCAGATTGAAAACACATTTCTCTGCAAATAATTAAATATTGCTACCATGGTAACCCAGAAAGAAACCGTTTGTTACTTTTTCGTTTACAACTGGTTCGAAACTATAGAAAATGGGGTGCAAAGCGAAATAGATCCCATATGTCGAATTTAGGACTGGTTCTGAACTATAGAAAAGGTAATGCAGCGGGGGACAATTTCCAATTCCTATGACATCGCTGTGTTAAATTCGCCAGTTGTTTGCATGCAAAAGAGATTTATCGCGAACTAGTAGTGGTCCTAAATGTACTAGAAGCGCACCAGTTCAAAACTAGAGATTTTCCCCACAGGGTTGAGTTTGAATCAACATCACAGCGCGCGATTAGTGCATTTGTACAGATAAACGTATAAAATGCATGTGTGTATGTGTTGTCACCGCCCTGAAGGAAAGATTGGTCCAATTGCTCGAAAAATATAGTCGTTGGTATAGTAGCTTTGTAACTAGACCAAAGATAGTCCAAAAATATAAAGCAATGTAATGTAAAACAGGTGAATTGTACTAAAAGTGGTCCGAATGTAATGCATAAGGTATGAGTTTTGATCTAAAACTGATTACAATGTCATGCAGTAGCGGACAACGGGTACAATTAACGACTTGCTGATATGTAGGCACTTAGTCAAAAATTTTCATGTGCGACATTGGCATACAGAGAGAGTATCCGCTTAGAAAATCTGAGAACCCCGATTCGAGTCGCAGCTGGCGCAAGTTTTATTTTTGTTTTTTTTCCCCCAAAATTGGTTACAACGTAATGCAGAAGCGGACAATTGGTCCAAGCCTAGGACATTTAATGTTAAATGTAAATAGAATTTTACATGTTGTTGGACCAAACTTTGGACTAGTTACAATCACTTGCAGTCTAGTTTGTGGTGTGCTCTAAGTCTATTCCGAGATCCTACAGGGTACTTTCTTAATTACATATGAAAAAGCATTCGAGACGTGAAAAACGCTATCCGCGCAGTGAAAAACGCTTCATTTTAATACGGACGTATTTGAATTGAATATCTCCGTATCATACGTAGTGTATGTATAATGGAAATATTCAATTTTTCACTTGATTTAATACGTACATTTTTAAACGGCAATCAAATAAAAAAATTTCATTTTTACAACGCGTTTTTTTTTTTCTCAGTGTATATGTGATCATAAACGTGTTTCTTAGTAAAGAATTGTTGCAAGCATCAATTTTAAATAAATTAACTTTAATATTTTCGGATTTATCGAAGATTTCGTATTTCTCTAAATTACCGTTATATGGGATGTGGGCGTGATTATTGTCCGATTTTAAAAATATTCGGCCACTTGGTATGCTGTACCAAGGCCAATAGCTTTGCTAAGTTTGGAAGAAATTGGTGCAGCGGGTACCAGGATATACACATGTAACCATAAGTGGGCGTGGCTACACCCATTTTCCAAAAATTTATACATTCTTATTTTTCGTCTAAAAATTATTGTAAATATCAATTTTGAGTGAATAATCTTCAGTAGTTACTATAATATCGCAGTTTTCGTAATTCTGAAAATTACCGTTACGGGAGGTAGGCGTGGTTATTGTCCGATTTGGCCCATTTTCAATACCATACGTCCCACGCCCGAAAGAACTGCACGTACCAAGTTTCGTTAAGATATCTCAATTTTTACTCGAGTTATCGTGTGCACAGACGGACGGACAGACAGTTACCGCTTAATCGATTTCTCTTTTCATTCTGATCATTTATGTATACATTTTTCTATATCTATCTCGATTCGTTTTGCCTGTTACAAACAACCGTTATGTGAACAAAGTTATAATACCCTTGTGCGCATGTGCCAAATACTAACATATTTATTGTGGAAGCGCCAATTTTGTATAAGAAATTTTAAATTTTCTTAAATTTGATCCTAAAATTGAAATGGTTTCCAAGTGCAAAATTGTATCAATCCAAAAAAAAAAAATATGTAGGTTAGGTTGATTGGAGTGCGTTGTAAACTATTCCATTTACAGTTGGCGGATATGAAACAGATATGGTGCAATTTTGATCAACAATACAAAATGAGAAAATTTGGCGCTTACATTTCTTTTGTGGTTATGGCTCGATTGCTTCGAAGGTGGTTCGAATTGTTCGACATTGAACATTTAGTGTTTGAAAACTATTCCGCCGATCGGAAGATGGCTCAGGCAGTCGCAATTGACAAGGATTGACAACTAGCCATGTAATTGGCCCCTGAGCAACACTTTTAATATATCTTCCTAGAATGGAAGCGGAAGTAAACAAAGTTTTTACGGGGTGTGCATACCTCAGTGGTTAGCGCTTCTGACTTTCCACATCGATGATGCAGGTTCGATTCCTGCTGAAGTCTAGAAAAAGAAGTCTGATGAAAAATTCAGTTTGTATGGGAGGTGCCACGCCCCCTTTTTCAATAACTCCCATGAGTTTGGCGTTGATATTATATGTATATCTCTATACTGAGTTGCAGCACTCTACGTTGAATACTTCGAGAGATAGGTTGTGTGAAAACCTCGGTTTGAATGGGAGGTGCCACGCCCCCTAGATATATCAAAATTATTTTACCTTTATTATCATCGTTGAAGGGTCTGAAGTAAATGGCCAAAATTTCAAAAACATCCATACAGCTGTTCTCGAGTTTTTCGAACAGAAAAAAGGGATTTCAAAATATATATTAGTATAGATAACAAATTAAATACATTTTATAATAAAAACTATCCTATAAAAAAAAGTTAATGAATAATTTTTTTAAATATTTACAGGCATTTGAAATTAATTTCAAGTACTGTATTTCACTAACGAGCAAGTTTTGCTTGATATGAAGGAGAAATTAATCGGGGAGGTACGGAAGTATCCAGAAATATGTAACATAGGTACGGTGACCATCCGTCCTTTATTTTAAAGGACAGTCCTTTATTTTAACCCCCTGTCCTTTATAATTTTTTTCAAAATAAAGGACGCCATTTGTCCTTTATTTCTTAAACTGTCCTTTAAATGTGCTTTCGATTTTGCAGAGGTCAATTTTTAAACAGAGAATATGAAAAAATAAAATGCCCCTTATAAAATATAATGAAAACCTTCGCCAGTTTGTTTCGCACCCCCCTTAAGGGTTTTTATTTAATCGGTAATTTTTGTACAATCTATAAATCACGAATCATATCTAATACTGATGTGCGAAATTTATATAATTGAAACAAAAATTAACTAACGTTTACACATTTTCTTAGACAAATTAATATACTTTGAGTAAAATTCATTGTTCACAAAACCACAGAGATAGTTGTGCCCAGGATCGTGTTGCACGCTGAGTTTCCAGTTCCACTGAAAAATAACAATAAACCGCCGCTGGCTTCGTCGTATAGTATGAATTATGATAGAGGCATTTTGGCAGCAAAGGATTACGAAGTGCTTTATAAGGATTTGGTTTCATTTTTCGGAATCGGTTAAAATCCGGTTACAACGGTTTTCGAGAAGGGGAACTTGCACAATTAAATAATATAATTAACTTGTAAATTTGGTCTAAATTACGATATGCTTGAGGTACTTGTATTATACCTACGGTGACCATAAATATGGATTCAAAATGAAGGACAATTTTTCAAAAATATGCCTACATATATTTACGTAGTATAAAAATATCAAAAGAGTATTTATGATTCTAAATTCTTAATACATTTTAAACTTTAAAAATGAACATTAATCTTTTTTTACATGAATATTTATGAAAGTATAGTAAAACATATTATAATTACAATAGCTTACACGAAAAGTGAAAATCTTTAAAAGATTATTTTATAGTCGAATTTTGAGTCGTTCAAAACGAAAACAATACCCTTTTTTTGTTTTTGGTACTTTTCGCAGTTATTTGTCAAAAATCGACGTCATGAATCGAAGTAAACGACAAGTTACAAAGTGCCCTTACAAAAATATATAATTTGTGCAGATTGTGCTCCATTGCATCTACATATCTAATCCGATTTTCATTATCTTTGGCTCAAAATTTACTGTAATGATATATCTTCTTTATCGAATTTTTAAAATAATGAAAAGAAATAATCAAATGAAACTGCGTATTTGATTGAAAATCTCACTTTTTTCGACTTTGACGACAAAATGCAAATGGTCGCCTGTAGCACTAATAATTTTCATTGAAGTCGCCACAAGTTATATATTTTAGTAAGAGGCACATCAATACCCTCATGAGATATTGAAGAAAAGCTACGAAAAGTACCAAAAAACACTTTTTTGAAAAAATCCATCCATTGTCCGATAATTTTAAAATAACGAATATAATGCGGGACAAATGCAGGACACTTGGAAAAAAACCCTACATTTTCAGGTTTTTTAGGTTTGAAAAACTACGCAGGACCGACCTTTGAAAAACAGTACGGTCCTGCAATAAACTGAACGGATGGTCACCGTAATTATACCTATGTATCATTTTGAAAAAATGTCCTTTATTTTACGTTTATTAATATGGTCACCATAAATAGAGGCCAACAAAAATGGAAAAAATTTTGGTGCGCAAAATATTTAAGCTGTTTTTGATAGACTTTTTGAAGTGTTGAAGTGAAACTTCTTACTCGAGTTCGGAGATGGTTGCGTTAAATATTTAACACCAAGTCATAAAATCTGTATCGTTCTCTCAATTTTCAAAAATGAGGTATCACATGAAAGGCCTTGTCCTTCGGGTGTGCAACGCGGATTTAGTTCGAGGAAAGGAGTTGCCACATGTTAGAAAATCTAGTTCAAAATTTCTCTGCCGCAGAGGGTTGCGTTAAATATTTAACACCAAGTCATTAAATCTTCATCGTTCGTTCGATTTTGAAAAATGAGGTGCCAAATGAAAGCGATACGATTTTAATTTTTTAAAGGGTTGCCATATATACAAAAATCAAATTCAAATTGTTTATTAAAAGAAGATGAAGATGAAGATGAAGATGATGAAGATGAAGATGATGAAGATGAAGATGATGAAGATGAAGATGAAGATGAAGATGAAGATGAAGATGAAGATGAAGAGGAAGATGAAGATGAAGATGAAGATGAAGATGAAGATGAAGATGAAGATGAAGATGAAGATGACGATGAAGATGAAGATGAAGATGAAGATGAAGATGAAGATGAAGATGAAGATGAAGATGAAGATGAAGATGAAGATGAAGATGAAGATGAAGATGAAGATGAAGAAGAAGATGAAGATGAAGATGAAGATGAAGATGAAGATGAAGATGAAGATGAAGATGAAGATGATGATGAAGATGAAGATGAAGATGAAGATGAAGACGAAGATGA
>NW_023458556.1:110763533-110800751 GCF_013731165.1 Rhagoletis pomonella | reverse complement strand
GAAGATGAAGATGAAGATGAAGATGAAGATGAAGATGAAGATGAAGAAGAAGATAAAGGTAAGTAGACTGTTATGATCGACCTGTCATTCTCGCAGATTTCAATGTAAATTTTTCGCTAGCCGAATCTGATGAACTGACAAGATTTTTCAAAGAAAAATTTTCATTGGAAATGGTTTATGGTAGAAATGATCCAACAACCAAAGGAGGGACTACCATTGATGCAGTTTTTGCCACAATCCGCTAGTTAGCATTGTAGATATGAAAGTTTTCTCAGCCACAAATAATTATTAAATTTAGCAGTTGGTTATAAAAAATAAAAAATTAAAGCTCGTTAAAAAAAATTTAAAATAAATATATTTTGTATGTTAGGAAATACGCACATGTGTATGTATGTATATCGCACATTTCTTTCTTTCTGCTATTTCCTATATTAAGTTTCACTTACTGATTACGAATCCGGTATAAAGTTTCCATCACCTCCAAAGTGTCAAACAATCACGTTTTTTGCAATATTTAAGAAACTCTAGCAAAGAAACAAAAGGTGATACAACCTTCCACTTAAGCTTAAACTAAAGCTACAACTCTCGACTAGGGATGTTCCGATACAAGTAAATACGAGTATGTTCTCAATACTTTTGTTTCGATGCCAACTATTTTTACTCGCATCGTTTTTTCGATACCTACCTGGTATCGAAAGAAAAGTACTTGTATCGAATCGATTTGAGCAAGTGCCATATCTGGAAGGCCATATTTTTTCAATGGAAGAAACTTTGCACAGCGTCGTTTTTTGTGAAAAATAATTGCTTTAAGCAATGGCACTGCCAAAATATTAAGTGTGGATATAGACTTAGGGCAGTTTTCTCATCTAACCTTTAGTTTACCGGCCACTTTATCGTCTCGATATTAATTAAAAATCATATTTGGAATAATATAGGAGAAGAATTAAAACTTGAAGGTGAGTACGTACTAATCGTTCCTTCAGTGTAATAGATTTTCTCCAATATGTGTATTGTTACATTAAAAAGCATTTCATTTTATGAAGCAGTATATTGAAATAATTTTAAGACATTCTAAAATATTTAAAAAAAATCTTTTTTTATCGTCCACCCCCTTTGTAAGGGATTATAAATTCTCCTTAAATTTTTCGTTTTATCGAAGCCTTGTCAAACCATTTTAGCTTCTTTATTCGATTTTCTTCCTCTTCCTCGTCTAGAGCTATGACAATAATTGCCAATTTATCACAAGTAAAATAAGTCATTTTCCTTCACTGAACTTCACTTTGCTGAAAGCAATGGACGGAATCTTCAGTGCAGTCTCTTATGATCTCGTGAACTAAAGGAACGTAAAGAACTTTTCTTTACAACCGCTTCGCACCCGAAACATAACAAAATTTGATTTCCCTTTCTAATGTGTCTTATTTAAGCGTTTTATCCACTGGCGCATAGTGGAACTAATATTTTTGTGTAAAAAAGCTGCCTACTCGATTAAATATTATTAATTTTACTGTTAGGAGATGTTGGTGCTCTTTTTCATATTCGCATAACAAATTCAGCCCAAACTAAAGGTCTAAAGATCGATTCCTGACCCAAGCAACATGGACGTTTTTGCGGGCAATGGCAAACTACCGAATGTAATTCTGGGATTATTGAAAGTGCTGCCACATATTTTGTTGGCAAACATATGGTCTCTCGGTAATGATTGCCATTGTTCCATGATTTTGTTTTCATTTTTGCAAAGTTCCTTAGGAAACTTATAATTGCTATACATTTAACTTCCATTTATATTTCATATTTACAGATTTGGTGTCTTCGAATTAAAAAAAGCACAAGTACCAAACCCAAAATTTTCGCGTTTTGAATAAAGAAAAGAAAATTTAGTGCGAAAAGCACCAAATTCCCAACAGTGACTGTAGGTCGCACTCCTTTATGTGACAATATCAAGGCGCACGCTACAAATCATAGGAGAAGCTCGACTAAGCACTTAACATATTGTGTAAGCGCCAATCTATACTTACACTGTTCGGCAGTCGGCTGTGTAATTGACGGAACTAAGTTTTCTTGAAAGTTTGGATTGTATATAGAAATTGTAATGTAGTAATTTCCCAGTTTTCCCCAGATTGGCGGCTTTAAGCGTTTTTTTTTCAAATTGAAGTTTTTAAACCAATTAAAATTGGGGTTTTTTGGGTTAGAGCAATCAGAATCCGCAATTCATTTTTGCCATTAATTTTCACCAAAAACGGCTGGTGGGCGCGATTTGGTGCAAAAAAATAAGGAACATTGTTGAGAAATGCTGTTTGCACTATTCGTTCATGTCTTTTGCACCATAGCGCATCCAGCGGCGTTTTTGGAAAAAATTAATGGAAAATTCAGATTCCACGGACCACAAAACCCCTAAAAAGGCCTTTTTACGGTATAAATATTTGCATATAAATTACTTTTAATCGTTTTAAATGCTGCTCTTCCACCACCAACTTAAAAAAAACGCTTAAAATCGACAACCTGGGAAAACTGAGAAATTGCTTTTCTATATACCATCTAGACTTTCCAAAAAAACTTGGTTTCATCAATTCCCCAGAAAAAAACTGAAAATGTCGTACAGTGTTATTATTAAGTACTTGCTACATATTTACTCATAGAATTTCGGGATTCTCGAGACTGTTTCAGGATTTCCGAGACTATTTCGAGATTTCCGAAGCTATTTCAGGATTTTTGGGATTATAGAGGTAATCTCTAAATCTTAGCAAAGATTTTCGGGATTCTAGAGACTATTTGAGGCATTTCATGTCATCGCGGCCACCTCTGTGCGCGACCTCTGAGGATTTGGATGAAAGTTGAAGAGATTGAATGTCTAGGTGACATGAATATACACGTGCAGCATATTATGCCGATATGACGCACAGTGGTTCGGATCGCAAATCTAGCTGGACGGAACTATTTAAACAAATACTCGTTGATGGATCCTTACACCACTTCTTACCTAGGGGATTTTTGGGTAGCTGATTACGAATCTGAAGTCACTTATCAAAAATTCAAAATGGCGGATAAAATATGGCGGACGAAAATTAAAAAAAATCGGTAGATTTCTATGAAACTGGGTATCTGGGGGTTTTCTGGGTCGCTGATTACATATCTAAAGTCACTTACCAAAAATTCAAAATGGCGGATCCAATATGGCGGACGAAAATTAAAAAAATCGGTAGATTTCTATGTAACTGGGTATCTGGGGGTTTTCTGGGTTGCTGATTACGAATCTAAAGTCATTTACTTAATTTACTTTATTTACTTCGGAACGAGCATTTTCATCAGATATTTCTTTCAATTTACTAATCACAAAATCACGGACACCTTGTTGTCTTTTAGAAGTTTCAGCAACACTTCTCCAAATGTCAAACAACTCACTTCTTAAGATTTTCTTTATCATGACTCAAATTTAAGATCACAGCAAGAAACACAAATAAATTTCAGAAAATAATTTATAACAGCGCTTAAAGATTTGCATGCCTGTTGTATAATTTTTTAATTTCAGAAAGCAGAAAATTCGCGAGTTACTATTTTTTTAACTCTTACATAACCAAAGTTTTTATAACTCCAAGTATTTTTCTGTTTTAACACACAATCCCCCCCCTCTTCCCGGTGGATCCGCCACTGATCTTATATTTATATTCAGATACATTGCTGTTAACAATTACTTTTAAATTTGGAGATTTGACATACTGTCACTAAAATGTAAATATCTAAGCCAATTGGTTAGACTTGGTTATCGAACTTACCCTCTGCATTTGCGAAGGTGTAAAGAATAATATGCAAGTGGTTTTATAACGGCCTTCGGCGGCCTTTACTTTTCCTACTCTTTAATTTATCTTTTTAATTAATCAAAACGATGATTTTTCAGAATAAATTTGCTTATACCAATGTGGACATAAATTGCGTTATGACCTCTGAATCTATAGCGGAATAAGTGTAATTTTTTGTTTATAAAGTCAATTTGCAATTATGCAAATATCTGTGGGTGCAATTAGCAATATTTTAAGTTAAATTTCAGCTTTTAAAATAGAGTTCTCAAATAGGCGGCGTTGACTTACCTTTTTTTGTTTGTTTTCATATGTTAATGCTTTAATAAATGCAATTTCTATTTGAATGTATTGTCAGGAATGTATTTCAAGTACCATTAAGTATTTTAAAAACAAAAAAATTTTGACTTTTGTCCAGCTAGATCTACTATCCGAATCACTGTGTGACGTTGCCTATTTACACAGGGCTTAAATTTTAAGAAAACGTCATACATATTTTTTTTTAAAGTGCTGTATCTTGTAAACCTTTTAATGAAACTTAATAAAAATAAATTTATTTCTTCCGTCTTATTATGGGCTTTAATTATACATTTTTTACATTAATGTGCAACGTATAAAAAACAAAAAACAAAATATGTAAACATTTTTCTTTTTGATTTTTTTTTTGATTATAGCATTTTTAAAAATGTATATTTTTACATAAACACATTGTCTATAATGTCAACTTTAAGTACCCAAATGGGCGTAATAGGCTGCTTACGCGTATGGACTCTAGATCGTCTAACGCTCGAGCAATATGATAAATAGACATTGAAATTTTATGAAATTGTATATTTTGGAAAGAGGAAAGGGGTGTAAAAAACAAAAATAATCTGAGATGACGAAAATCCCTACAAGGAAATGGCAGAATTTAGCTTTGCTGCAAGTTCACATGGGCAATCTGCTTGCGACGGGATTCGAGGAAATTTTAAGAGTCTAGCAGCTAGAGCAAGTCTTCAGCTCCCGACGTCACAATAAATTCTTACACCCGAAGCCCTCTACCAATGGGGTAAGAATAAGTTAGAGAAAAAGAAGGTGCTGTATGTTTCCAATGGGATGTCTGCAACTAACTTTACAGTGGACTTTATTTCGACTATGACTATGTGCCAATTACCTTTTCGTTAAGTTTCATTAAAAGGTTTCCAAGATACAGCACTTTAAAGAAAGGTATGTATGACGTTTTCTTAAAATATAAGCCCCGTGTAAATAGGCAACCCCACGTCATATCGACAAAATATGCTGCACGTATATTCATGTCACCTAGACCAGTAGTGTCCAACCGGTAGCTCGCGGGCGCCTGGTAGCTCGCGACCTAAATTTTAGGCGCCCGCAAACAAGAAGATGAACAGAATATTTTGTATTGAATTGAAAAGTTTAACAATTGGAAGCTTTTTTGGTACATAAGCAGTGTGCACATATGTGGTAGATCTACCACATCTTTTTAAAAATTTGAGTTTCTACCACATCTACCACATAAGGCTAAAAACCTACCACATTTTAAATTCAACTCAATTCATATAATTAATCAAAAATTTTTTGAAACATACATCATGAATTTAGCTTTAAATATACCTATGCTTAAATTTTCATGCTTCAGAAATCCGCATATTTATATTTACTAAGGTCCTATGGTTTAATTATACAGGGCAACACTGCTTGTGCTGATTACGAATCCGTAAGTATAAAGTTCTCATCAGGTCCATAATTTGAGAAAAACGAGGTCAAATTGTACAAAAATCGCGTTTTTTGCAATATTTGAGAAGCTATAGCAAAGAATAAAAAGCTGATAGAACTTCCCCTTAAGCTTAAATTAAGCTAAAACTCTTGACTACAGTCCCTTTAAATACCATCCCTGCACTTTGATCTGATGGTCACTTATAGTCATTTATTGAACGATAACAAAATACTGGTGTATTGTGCTATTAAAAGAAAAAAATTGTACCAAGACCAGTTTTTGCTGTTCACCAAATGACTATAAGTGACCTTAGGGTCAAGGTGCAGGGACGGTATTTGCAGGTATTGTAGTTGACAGTAATTAAAGTCTATGTAAATGGTTCTATCATTATTTGGTTCTTTGCTAGAGATTCTAAACTATTGCAAAAAAGCGATTTTTTAACTCTTTGACCTCGTTTTTCTCAAAATCTGGAACTGATGGAAACTTTATACTTACGGATTCGAAATCAGCATAAAAAGTCTATCAAAAACAGCTTTAAAAATTACCGCACCAAAATTGTTTCCATTTTTCAGGATCATATATTTTATCAACATACAACATAATAAAATGGGTTGCTAGTCAGAAATGTAGACATTTTGATTCCGGCAAAACATGCACGAATACTTAGTTCTTAACTATATAGTATATATTTATACGACATATGTACATATGTATAACGGTACCATAACCAATAAGCATTTGAATCGGAAAATCTACCACATCTTATTCAAATCTACCACACTTTTTTGTCGATTCTACCACACTAAAATAAAAAGGGTTTTGCACACTGTACATAAGTAAGCTTTTATTTTTGAATTTTCACGAACTCATTTACTTCTTATCTTTCTATGCATGACAGAATCTCTGTTTCAGGATTTTCAAAACAAAAACAGCGTAATCTCAGCAATAAAAAAGTGTCGTTATCTGATGACCTACCAAACGATATTCATGGCCAAATAAAAAGCGATTTCAAGAAATGTGACTAGGTTTCCTTACAAATGGATGAGTCGACCGATGTTTCAGACTCTCCGCACTTATTAGTGTTCACCAGAGTGGTATTTTCTGATTTTTCTGCTAAGGAGGCACTATTAGTCAATCAGGCAGAACTTTTAACTGATGTGACTGCAAAACTAAATGATTTCAATACAACTTTGCAATCTCGAAATCGATGTATGGATAGAGCAGTTGACAAAGAAAAATTGTCAACATTTCCAGACGTTTACTCTTCTGGAACAGGCTTTTTCACAACTAATGGTTATAAAAAACAAATACCGAAACGTACTGACTGACCAACATGTTAAAAATAACATGATTTTAGCCTGTACAACTGTGCAATATAAACCAGATTTTAAGAAGTTATCTGAAAATATGAGGATTCAAGCATCATATTAAGTTTATTGGGCATGTGCTGCGAGTGGTACGATTTGAAATCGGTGCGATTTGCAAACTATTTTTGATTATTTTAAGGGAAAGTAATAAATATCTCAAATGAAAACGGCGAGAAATACGTAACTTACGTCATATCTATCGATTCAGTGCCAAATTTGGCCGTTTTGTTAATCAATCTCCGAAAAAGGTTTTGCAGATCGCATCTATCTCAAATCGTACGAATTGCAGCACATTCCCATATGTTTACACAAAAATTAATGTTGTTCATTAAAATATTATGCACTGTTATTAATTTAACTTAACTGTATAAACTTTAATAATAAATAAATATTTCAAAAGGATCAGTTAGTAGAATATATACATTGAATATAAGAAGAGTGAAACGAGTTAACGCAGTTAAGATTGAAGTTAAGCTAGCGATGCCCGCGTATTATAGCGAAAGTTTCAAAGTAGCTCTTTGTCCAAGTTCTGTTGGACACCACTGACCTAGACCCTCAACCTCTTCAATTTCCATCCAAATCCTTGGAGGCGCACAGAGGTGGCCACGGTGACATGAAATGCCTCATTTTGGAATTCTCGGGACCATTTCGAATTTTCCCCCTAAAGCTCCTTCAATAAAGAATTCACAGTGAAAGCCATTAAGATCAATTTATTTAATATATCGATTCTAAACAACTAATTAAAAAGTTAGATTTACTTTTCTTCATGAAAGATTTAACGAATTCGGCATGGCAAACAGGGCTTTTTCATTGCTTGTTTCTGTTACTCTGTTACCAAAATTCTATCTTCATTCACAATAATACCAAACGGCACTTTACTATATATCCAGAGGAACCTTTCGACGGTTATTTGAAGTTTGTTTTTTAACCAAAACTATTTAAATGTGAAAATTATGTCAGAGAGCTTATTGCTTAGTAATCAACGAACCAAGGCTGCTATGAGAACTTAGCCGTCAATATTGAAATTACTAATTGCAATCGTGTTCAATAAAATGTCGATTTCAACAGCTTGCTAATAGAGACGAAATGTTAATCGCTAAGCAGAAGCACTTCAAGGAGCTTTTCTGCAACATAAGTACCTATTTTAATTTTCTAAAATCACTAGCGTTTCCCTCCGGTGCTTTTCCCCAGATACTTTTATTGCTCCAAAACAGCATGAAAATTTCATTCCTTTGCAATGCAGCAATCAATTTTCAATTGCCCTTCATTCAGTTACGTTTACAGCTTCAATAAACATATGCACCTACCCTGTCGACAAAGCATAACATCCCTGCAGTGAAAACCCTAACCAGTTAGAAAAAATACTAGTTCATAAACTAGTATGTGCCTACCAGTTCGACATTTTCGAAGAACTTAAGCGTTCAGCGACATCTTCCTTTGAATTGCCAAAGCCTAAGATAAAACGCAATTAATTGATTTTCTTACAAATGTCGGATGTGGCGTCACGTGAAGACTACTGGTTCTGGTTCTGGGATCGCAGGTTCGAGGCCGCTTGGAGATGGTTAAGATTTTTAAAGTTAGATCAAGGTAAGTAGGAATAATTATTTCAATTTAAATATAAATAACAAACTTAAAAATCTAGTTGCATTACAAAAAAAAAAGAAACAAATATATGGGAAGAAATACTTGTGCCATAAAAAAATTGATTAAAAAAAAATATTTTTTTTTTTGAATTAAATTTAAGAATAACTAAAAAACCCTAAATAAGAAATATAAATAAAAGACATATTATAAAAAAATAAAAAAATTTTCCCGGCCCGGGCTTGAACCTGGTACCTCAGGCATACCACACGAGTGCTTTGCTCTGTCGGCCATTGCGACTGTTGGAGCGCCGGGAGCAAAAAGGCATACTAATGCTTTTCATAGGGGATGAATTGGCAGACTTTCTCATCAACTGGTATGAAGCTACTAGTAGATGCTGATGCATAGCCTGACAATTGACATCTCGTAGGACATCGCAATGTTAAAAATACCAGTCGCTAACATTGAAAAAGGATTGAACGTGGACTAGTTGGGCTGAAATGCAAACTGGTAGAATTCTAGTTCACAACTAGTAGCTTTCCCTGCAGGGATATGCCGATTTGGTTTCTACTGAAAAATGAAACCTTCTCTTTGCCCTCTACGCACAAACACTAAGAAGACGGCGATGAGAAGGCAACATTTTTTGTAGAAACGAAATCGCCAATCGTCAACCAAAAAAATTAAATCTGGAATGCATATGTACATATGTATGTATGTACTCGTACAACATACGTGTGATGCAGTGTGGCCGTTTTGATAGAAATGTATCTAAATGGATATAATTTTGCGTTAAATCTTGAGGGATACTAATTGCTGCAAATTTGGATCCATTTCTGCATTGCTTTTTCTTTGCAGTTACTATTCAATTATTGTTTATGTTGACCCAAGAAATAACATTTCAAAAAATAGCATGTAAAAACAAGAATATTGTCATTGTTTTTAATTTTTGATGGCATACTTACGAGTACTTTTTAGAAAGAAATGTTCGCTATTCAGATATACTAATGTTATTTTTCTTATTCTTTTTGACGCTCTAACCACGATTCAAACGGCTCGGAGAGGTCTTTTTCAATTTTGACGGAGCTGGTGGTATCGGTCAACGTCATTTGACACCATATTGGTTTCGCGGGGATAGCAAATTCAGACATCGCGGCATAAAGACAACTTCTTTTGGTGATGGGTAAGCGGCTTCGAAGTCGACAAAGAGTAGACTTCTTTATTTGGAAACTAGAATGGGTGAATACAATCTAGTAAAATTTTTTTTTTTTTTTTGTATGGGAACAAACCCAGTCTAACCTAGATATCGACGACTGAGTGAAAGATCCACCATTCCCCATAGTCGGTTCGAAAACGCCATATCTCAGAAAATAGTTCAAGTAGGCACTACTTCAGAATTTGGTTGAATGAGGTTCCTATCTCAGCAAATGGTTCAAAAGCGCCTTATCTGCCGATATATTGAAGCCGTAATCGATTCTCCACTTCGCTGCTTGCTATGTTTGAGTTCCGGTCGCCTAACGAAAAATTTTATATGTGAAAGCAACCACAAAGTTCGTTCGCTTCGCCACTCGCTAATTGTTAGCGAATCGATGACGGCTTGAATTTACATTGAGAAAGGGCATTCTTAAACCATTTTTTGAGTTAGGGCGTTCTTCAACCAAATTCTGAAATAGGGAATTCTTGAAAAATTTGCTGAGATAGGGGGGCCTTTCGAACCGGCTGCTGAGATAGTTCGATCTTCCATTCAGCCGTCGATATGTACATACATACATACAAACGTATTCGATGAGCAGCCATATAAAACCTCTATGTCCGTCAACAAAACCAACGACGGCCATCTTCGTAATTAATTATGCATATGCACTTTGATGGATTTTTGGCACCCCTTGTTGTTTGACCTGCTTGACTTTGTCATAGGTATATTAAATTTTTCATGAATATTTACCTATCTAATGGGTGGGCCAAAACAATTCAGCTTAAGACTGTTTGCTCTAATTAAATGCCAATCTAATGTATGTACCAGGGTGTCCAGATTGTTTAAAAAGGAAGCGCGATTTCTGATAAAAACTCACCAGAAATCGGACTTTTTTTTAAATAAATTTAATGAAATCGACTTAACAAATCCTTTATTTTAAAAATGAGATCTTGTTATAATATAGTTATAAAAAAAGAATATAATACCTTCAGGGTAATAATCAGTGTTGCCAGAACTTTTTGGGCCGACCGGCTAGATTGGCAAAAAAAAAAACGGCTAAAAACGGCTAAAATGTTTTAGTGAAAATTCACATGCTTTATTAAATAAATCGCAAGAAACGAAAGACTAGTTAACACCATTAATTTTTATCGAGTGTATATTCCTCATCATCAAATGAATCACTATTGTATATATCACCTGAATTCATTAATTTTAAGAGATCGTCATCTACAGTAAAATTATGGCAGCATTTTTCTTCACGTTTTAAACCGTATCTTATATATAAAATACCGTTTAACGTTTTAACGCACATTGGATTTCTTTGCTTAGTTTTTATTATATTCATTGAACTTATAGTTTTGGTTTAATTACTCTTAATGCATTTCCAACCGAAAAAAGTCAATTTTTTTTAGTGTGGCAATATTTGTAGGGAGGCGTTGGCGTAATTCCTTTATTAAAGTGATAATAAAATAGCGACCATTTTCTCGAATTATTTTCTCGGATTCGTGGTCAAAAGCGTTTGTGCTTACTTTTGTTTTTAAATACTCTTCAAAACTGTGATAAAACTGAGGACAGGGAGCATATAGGATCAAATGTGTCCGCGCTAATTACCACTAGGGAGCATAGATGCGAAAGTAAAACATTAGTTCATTAAAAATCTTCATTGGGTCTGCATTACAACTTGTTTACTTTTTGCACCTGAAAATTAGGCAAATAGTAAAATCGCCTAAAAATGGCTAACTTTTTTTTACAAACCGGCTGCCGGCTAGATCGAATTTTCTCCGGCTAGTTGCTATCAAAACCGGCTAAATCTAGCCGGAAAACGGCTAAAATGGCAACGCTGGTAATAATAAATAACACAAATCACTTATATAATAGCGATGTACAAACAATTTTCTTTAAAAATACGCATACTTTTTAAAAAATTTTGTAATAACACATTTTTCAATAGGACTGTGCAATTATTAAATTTATTATAACTTATATTAATTGATTAATCGCACAATCCGCTTTTAAGCGCTCGGCGCTAAAAATAAAATAAAAACCTATAATAAGGCGAGATCAGCTATTTCCACAATTTCTTCAAAATCATCAATTGTGTCTGAATCATTTACATTTGTGTTGTTGTCATATATTGAGCCTTGATAACATACTGTTTAATATTTGAAACGTTTTGCAGCAGAAACTATTAGCCTTCATATAACATTTTATTCGAACTATTGAATTAAGGCTTCCCAACCTCATCCTATTTCGAATCTTAGTTTTAGTTGAATTCATTACGGAAAAAACGCGCTCAATAAAAGAATTTGAGTGCGGCAAGGACACCAATATGAAGGCTACTTTACTTACATATATTTCCAAACATTTTATTGCCTGTTGCAATTTTCACTCCGTAAGCAATTATCCAAAATTCTTCAGAGTCGGATGGAATGCCGTTCTGAAAAAAGTTATTCCATGGGAAAGTTAAAAGATTTAAATATTCAGTTTCCGCTGCTTCTCTTTCCTTCATATTCAAATAGAGAATTGGCAGGTCCCTGAAACTCGCACTCTTGTGATTCAAATGCTTTTCTGGTGACAAAATCAAAGCTTTTTTAGAAGTATTTAATTTACTAGGTAATCGTTTCAAAAGTTCTTCCATTAGGGTGATTAAAAATTTTGAGTCTTTTAATATGCTTGTTAAGTCAAGTTTATCACGCAATTCATTAGCCTCTTCTGTAAAATTATCGTGGAAAACTAAGTTTTGTATATTTTTATAATTGGAAAAAATTTATTTGAAGGGAAAAAATCGCCAAAAATCGCCAATGGCGATTTCCTAAATTTGAACGCGCAAATATCAAAAAAAAAGTCGGCAAATTGGCGCTAAATCGGCAAATCTGGACACTCTGGTATGTACATACATATGTATGTACAAATTTACACTGTATGTACTGTGCTTTTGTCGCAACCTAAGAAAAATAAGCCTTCCTAATGTGTATTGTATACACGTATGCACATAAATTTACTACAATTGAGTATTCTTGCTGTTCACCACTTAGCCGCAATGTCCGTAAAGTCGAGTGAAATTGCAATTTGACAAGGACACCATAGTAAATAAGAAAATGCAATGAACATTGCAGCTGAAGCAGAACGCAAAAGCTATGGTAACGTCCAAGCCAAGAATATCTTTATTATGGACCGCAGGAGAAAAGGCTTGTGCTTTGCTGTTGTTTTTAAAAATAGCATAGATCACAATGCCATTTGCAATGCATTGGAATGCAGTAAAATTTAGTGGCCATGGTTGAAGTGATTCTCTTCATTTATCGCGAAGCCTTAACATCTTTACTTCAATTCCCGTAATCATCTACATCTATTACGAGCGCTCGTAATTCAACTTTCACTATTTAGTAGCATATTCAATTCTGCAGACTATTAAGCTACCATTGCAATAGTACATGCAACATCTGTCTACATGTATACATCCGGTTGCTGCGGCGAGTCTTTGAAGAGTGTGAAACCCTATTAGAATTCCAATGTGGTAAAAAAATTTATATTCGCTTTAGTACTCTAGCTGGTACTGGCCGACCCGTTTTGTAAAACATGATTTGTGTGGCCCATGATGCCAGAATCAGCTTTGACTCGCATGTCGCTCCCAGTGTTGCCGCGCCGTCCCAGAAAATGTATCACCGACCAAGCCAAAAAATGTATCCAAATGTATCCAATTTTCTTTTTTTACGTATCCATCTCATAATTTGTAAGAAAACCAAACATTTTGAAGAAAAATACATAATTTAACCCATCCTAAGGACTTGGAATACGTGTATATATATTTTTATATTTCATAAAACCAAACATTTGTAATTTCAATTTATAAATTACATATTTTATACATAAGTATTTTGCAAAGTAAGTATAAAAAATAGTAATTAATATGTTACATTTGTACCTGTACACTATGAAAAGTGTGTGTAAAACTACTACTGAAAAATATCTATTTTTCAACAGGAATCTGTATAAATATACATACGTATAAGATGTTCAGGATTGGATTTTGAACTTGAGATCTTTAAAATATACACATGAAATGTTTAAAGTTGCAAAAATTTTGAAACTAAAAATACATTTCCTACAAATAATAAACATTAGGAGCTTACATTTACTCTATTTTAAACATTTTATGTGTTATTTTGCGCTCTGTGACAAATTTGGTATGCTAAAGTAAACAGACAGTGTTTAATTTTATTACACGGTGTGCAAATTTGCACACATTAAAAGAGGAAAATGGTTACCTTTCTTAATATGCGCAAATAAACAAAAAAAATTTAGAGTGTATTTAAAGTCTTTTCAGTAAAATTCATAAAAATTTCCTTAAATAAATCAAATTTAGTTTTTTAAACAGTGTATTTTAAACTACATTGAGATCTTCTTTCTTTTTATATATATAATATATTTAATCTATATATATATATTAAGATCTTGCTTAAAGCATTTCTTTAGCTAACTAAACAATTGCGCCTAAAAGCTTAAACAGGCGGCAGCGTTGATCGGGATTATTTGGGACTTAATCCGGATCAACTGCAGCTAATTCCCGAGTTGATCCGGATCAACGCTGCCGTCTGTTAAAGCTCTTATTACACTTCTTTGGTGAGATCTCTATTTATGTTCATTGCTTCATTCACAAAAAATAAAATGCTCTAATTTCACGCTTAATACCATGTTCTGACCGACATCGAAAACACTAGTTTTCGACTTAAAACTTTTGTTTTCGTCAATGTAAAATCTGTCAAACGAAAACAAGTTTTCGCTGAAAACCACTTGAAAACTCACGATCCACTCATTCCAATCGGTGTCTGCACTAGTTTTTTTCGATTATTTATCGAAGTGGAAGTCATATTTTATCATCTTTAATATGCCATTTCGGATTTATTGTTAATTGGCTGACCAAAATAAAGTAAGCATGGAGGTAAAAGGTTGTTAATGAAAAGAAATTGAAGGAAAATTATTTTGGTTTTGTATTTGTGCAGCAAAACTGTAAACAAAGGATGTAAGAAATGTCAACGAAAACACCAACAGTCGGTGTGAACAGCCTTCAGCCCACAATCCCAAAACTCGTTTTCAAGGTGTTTTCGTTGTCGGTCAGAACATTGTATAAGTAGCGATTTTTATAACATTTAGAAAACGTCATTAATGAAAATCTATTTTTGAACGAAAAAAACTTTATAGAAAATATAAAATTTTGGCCTATTCAAAAAAGTATCCACATTTATACTGATAGGAAAAAATAAGTATCCCGCAAAAATTCGTCTAAAAATGTATCCAATTGGATCTATTTAGATCCAAACGGCATCCCTGGTCGCTCCTATGCCAACATTGCGGTTGACGCCATATCACATTCACCGCTTCAACTAATAGTATGTCGTAAGTTCTGAGCACATTAAAAACGACGAGCTACGGACCACAGCTTCCAATTTTTCCTCTTCATTATCTAAAAGCTTTGTCGATGGCGACATGATTTCTTTGAACGTGGCAGCGACATCATGAATTTGTATGAGTTTGACATAAAAGAAGAGGAAGAACCTTATCTGTCGCCAGAAAAATAGAAATAGATCTAATCTGGCCACAACCACAGCCGTCGCGTTGCCCGGTCGTCGCCAAAATAATTATCTACGTAAGAGTACGTGTTAAAATAATTTGACAGCTGTGGTTTGTAGCTCGTCGTTTTCATTGTGTTCGGGCTATTATGCATATCAAGCAATGGCTGCGATATTTTTTGCCTTTCTTCAAAGGCTATAAAGAAGTGTTGCCATTTTAGCCGTTTTCCGGCTACATTTAGCCGGTTGCGATAGCAAACAGCCGGAGAAATTTCGATTTAGCCGGGAGCCGATTTGTTAGCCGTTGGGCTGGAAAAAATAGCCGTTTTTAGCCGATTTTGCTATTTGCCTTGTTTTCTTAAATTTCAAATATGTATATATGTTACTACGCGACCCAAAATCTGTTAGAAATGGCTACTAGCCTTATCGTGGAGAAAATTTTTATGTCAGGCAGGATTGTATGAAATTGGGCCGATTTCCTTTATTTTTATTTTAAACGAAGAAGGGATTTTCTTCATAAAATGTTTGTTATAAATGTCTTAATTTTAAGTGTGAAGTTTTATTCGCCAACTTAGAAAATAAGAAATTGTTTCACTGTTAAGACTCTTAAGATGCGTTTGTGTTTGGATATAGTGCCAACAAACAGAATAAATATTGCATGTAGATATTGTCTTCCCAGATAGCGCATATTGAATTCTGCCTAGATTAAAAAACATAATTTTTGCCCACTCCCAAAGGTTTAAGGTAATGGAAAAATTGAAATTTTCAAGCACTATGTACACATATGTATTTTTTTAAGCAAACGTTTTTGCTGAGAACTTATTCAAATTCAAAAAACCGACTGCCAACTTGAATTAAAGGAACCAACACTGAAATGAGTCAAAATGAAAATAAAAGAGCCCAAATTTTTATGTAAAGCAAAACTCGCTGGGAATCATACGAGACATCTTCCGGCCATATGACCGGTCATCTAAATGGGAGATCTGCAGTCTTTTAGCATCACATTTTACATCAGAATTGAAGGGATTTCCGAAAAATCTGACCAGTTCTTTTGTGTAACTGTGATTTTGCATCACTTCCCTACAAGACATCTGCCGGTCATATGACTGGTCATCTGACTGGGAGATCTGCAGCCTTTTGGGATCATATTTTACGTCAGAATTGGAGGGATTTCTGCAAAATCTGACCAGTTCTTTTGTGTACATGTGATTTTGCATCCCTTTTCATCATATGGCCTCGATTGATGTCAACTTAAGGTCTCTGTTTTACTGCCTTAAAACTGTGGGGAAATTTTTGCAGCGTTCTTTATGTGTATTGGTTTTTGTTTGAGTGTATTGAGAATCGGTCAGTCTAAAATGTCCTTTTTTTGTAGGGTTGTCAACATATGGCCTCGGTTGATGTTAACTTAAGGTCGTTGTTTTACTGCCTTAAAATTGAAGGCACATTTGTACAGGGTTTTTTATGTGTATTGGTTTCTATTTGAGTGTATTGAGAATCGGTCAGTCTGAAAAGGCCTCGTAGGGAAGATAATAGGTTTGTTCGTCGAAAATCCAGCGAGAATTATCACTCAAAATATCAGGTAGTAATAGTAATAAATAGTTTTTTTTTCCGAGTACCTTTCAAATCATTGGAACTAACTAAAATAATGAAGTAAACAAGTATTAACTTACATTTTTCATTTTAAAATCGCTCCAGTTTGTAAATTCTTAAATTTAACGAACTTGTTTATTCAAATTATCATCGACAAAAAATCCAACCATGGGCCACAATCATATCTTTTTCCTAATTTCAAATTCTTGTTGGCAAAAATTTTTCCGGCTCGAATTTGTAACTTCTCTCCAAGAAATAGTCTTTTTACTCGTGATTTATTTAAATAAAACATGTGAAATTTAGTTGAAACATTTTAGCCGTTTTTAGCCGGTTTTATTTGCCAATTTAGCCGGTTCATCCAAAAACTTCTGGCAACACTGCTATAAAGTTAATGATGAATTCCTATCGTTTGGCAAGTACATACATACACTGAATTGCAATTGCAAGTACATATCAGGGATGAATATGTAGGTACAATTAAATATACCTTTTTCCGACGTTTGCTGACCTAAAGGTACATTAGGTACAATAACTAGATTTAAGGTACAATCATCTTTTGATAAGATGAATTTTTATTTTTTATTTTTTCCTTTACTGTACTGCTTTCATTTTGAAGAATAAACAATTCTAAAGAAAAGTGGTCAAAAGGAAGAAATTAACAAAATCATATTATGTATTCTCTTAAACATTTTGCTGTGTCTAGAATTTATTCAAATTTCATATTTTCTGTAGTTGAGGCACTAGCTACTTGACCCATATTCGCTATTTGTTTTCTGGATACATATTTAAAATACTTTCGAATTTACTTACGGCAATACCCATTATTTCTCTAGAGTTGCTGCACCTATTAAAGGGAATCGGATAAGTTAGCAAACTTTTCCTGTTGTTTTATAAAAAGCTGGATAAAAAAGAAAACTTTGCAAAGTGTGTTTTTTGTCTCTTTCGCCAATATGGTTCTGACAAAATATTTTTTTATTTTCACTTTTATTTCAACATAGATTAATTAAAAGAAAAATACTGATAAACATCAAATATTTTATAAGTTAAAGTCAGTGCCACACGATTGGGTATTTGCCGAAATTTGGTACTAATCATATCCCAATTGTGTGAATACCCATTATTTTTCTTTATCCCAATTTTTTTATTTTGTACCAATAGCCCAATATAAAAATGTACAAATCTGTACAATGTACCAATCGAGTGGCACTGCCTTAAAAATTTATACAATTAAAAAAAGAACTTCAACAAATTTTGTTAAAAATATAATCAGATTCTGAGTACACAGTTTTGTAGCCCATTGAATTCTAGTAGAACAAAGTACAAGTTTCAAATGGCTAGAAATTACAGTTGATTTTTTAGAATCTTTAAAAAGGCTCGAAATTTGTACGAAAGCTTGTTGAATTTTTTTAATATTGCACATATTTGGAAATTTGGATTTACACGGGTTTTGGTAAAGAATGAATTATATTTTTATAAAGAAAAGTAACCAAAATTAAATAACAACAAAAATAATACTTAAAACTTGGCAAAACATGGTTCGGCTATAATTTTTTGACCACTGTATGTATTTTTTTATATATTTAATTGGACATGCACATTGTTGTCTTTTTTTTTCCTTTTTGAAAGATCATTTTGCCTTTTTTCAAGTTCAAAATTCTAACCCCACCCTAAATACCGCATTGTACATATGTATTTACAAATGAATTTTTATGTAAAAATCAAGCAATTATAACTCGCTTCGATACGAACCTACTGCGAAGGCATTTATAAATGGGGCAAAATTCGTCAAGTGTGCCGGGTAAAAAATTGTATGTCAGCGATTTCGTTCGGATGTTTTTCCACCACAGTTTTCTTGTCGAATGATATCTACGAATTTACATATGTGACCTGGTCTACTTAAAGGGAGCTTACGTGCGAAAACTAGTTTTCTGTGAAAAAGCTGTTAAAAGTAAGCAACTCGTTTCGTCAGTTTCTCATTATCTCGTTAATTGTTCTCCGCGCCGGACGTCCAGTAAGTGTTGTTGTTGGTCCAGTAAGTGTTGTTGTTGGTCGGAATATTATTATAGTTCATCGTGTAAGTTGCTAGTGTGGAATATTTAAAAAAGTAACACTGAAGAAGTGACGTTTACTGTTTCTGTTGATTATCGTCTTCGCATTTCGCATGAAATGAAACATGAGTGTTGATGAGGAGTTCAGTGCCGTATACGGATAATATTTCCATGAAAAGGATGATGAAAACTATGAAGAGAGCGATGATGATGAAGACGAAGTATGTGTATCTCAGGCAGAAGATGATACCGAACAAACTTTTGTTAAGATGGACCTGTATGTTGTTGATGTAAAGGAGGAGGAGCTGGTAACAAAATTTCTGTCAAAAGATTGTTGTAATAATGAATGCCATACACTGATACCACGGGAAATGATCGAGAGTACGCGGAACAATTGTTTAGAGATGTCGAAAAATGAACTTGATTTAGTGATACTAAGTCACATCGAAGCTGGAGTTATGAGTAATGAAAAGCTAGAAAGTGTATACGCAAAGCTTGCTGGGCGGAAGAAATATGGACAGAGACAGGATACAGAAGTTATGAGGCATAGAATTCAATTTACCTTCTACAGAGTACCTGTTTGTCGTTCGTTTTTCCTTTTTGTACATGCCTGTACGACGAAGCGTTACGAAAATTTAGTACGTCATTTTCACGCACAGGGTGTAACAATGCGCCAACACGGATTGGCAAATAAACCGAGTACACATCCAAAGTCATTTAAACCGGCTGACATCGAAAAAGCTGTTAAATTCATCGAGTCTATAGCCGATTTAATGGCTCTTCCACTGCCCGGACGACTCCCAAAATTTAAGGATTTTCGGATAATGAAACTGCCATCCGGCGAGACGAAGTCCTCAATTTATCAAAAATATATTTCTCCACTCAGTGATGACGAATTGAAGATGAGTAATTGCAGTTTTCGACGGATATGGTCCAAATACATACCCCATGTTACAGTTATGAAACCAGCGGATGATCTCTGCGATGTCTGCCGTGGTAAGTAGCTCATTATTTTCTATATATATATCTAAAGTAGATATTGTGGCTCCATTACCAAAAGATTTGCCATCGAAGAAACGGAAGGCAAAAACTAGTGAAGATGTTCTCAAACCAGACGAGGAACCAGGTCCATCTTCCTCAGGATCAACACGTAAAAAAACCTCAAGGAAAACGACAACAAAGAAAAATACATAAACTACTCAGCATTATTATTTTTGGCCCATAATACGTTTTTCTAGTGTATAATCATGTCTTTATAGCTTATAATTCAATGTATTTTGTTCATTACCAATAAATTATATTTTGTCGTATTTTTACTCTTCTTTCTCTACATTTTTAGTACACTTCTAAGCAAGTTAGGATTTTCTGCTTTTCACCACGTGAAAAAGCATCTCATCTTCCATCCGAATCAACCAAAAAGTGAAAATTGATTTTTTGACACCTAAGCCCCCTTTCCGTAGACCAGGTCACATATATGTATATGCACGTTTTTGCACTTTTTCTTAGAATCACAAATTCTTCAACACAATTCGTCAAAGAATAATATTTCACTAATATGGGTCTAGAAAAAAGGCTCTTTAGAAGAAAGTATGCGTAATAAAGTTTCAAACACGAATTTTTAAAATCATATATTCAATTTTTCGCTTTATTTATAAAACATTTTGATAATTTTAAACACATTAAATTTTTCTTTTTACTTATAAATCAATGAAACGAAGAATTTTCAAATTTTTCGTGGTTTTTTGAAAAATTCTTCTAGAACTTCGTCAACTGAAAAATTTATATCTTTGTGAATATTCATAGATGCTAGACCGTTGAGCCTTTCTTGACATGTTGTATTTCTCAAGTAGGTTTTAATTCTTTTCAGGCATGAAAAGCTTCGTTCAGGTGTGGCTATTGAAACGGGCAAAAGTGACAATATACGTAAGATCTTAAAAACATTTCGAAAATGTTCGTGTGAAACTCGTTTTTTCCACATTTTTCCAGAAGAAAGTTTTGTTTCGAGCAGTCGATTACTTTTTCATAGAAAGCAAACAATTCTTCAGTTTTTTTTTCGTTAAAATCATACTTTGGAAACAAAACACTAAAATTATTTAAAACTGATATATGGTTTAAGAACCGGCTTTACAAATGAGCAGTATATGTATCAAGGAAGGGAATGTTAAAAGCAATGCGATAGTATGCCTCGGCGTCTCCGGTTTTCACATTAAAGCGATTCTTTTGGCGACTGCTGTATCGCGGTACTTTGATTTCTGTACCTAGGTTGGTGCATACTTCTTCTACGTGTTCGAAAAGCAAATTAAATTTTTTTCTGCATCTTGTCGCATTTCTTCAAATTCCTTTAAAGCGTCGTCGGCTAAGCTCATTGCTTCTGCAAGATCTTCATCAGGTACTTGTAATTGCCGGCTAGCAAAGCAACAACAATTTATAAAAAAGCAAATGCTTGGCTGTTGTCGCTGTGCTAACAGTTTTTCAAACCCTGATAATTTCTATAGATATTCGCACGATACAAAAAATTATTACGGTATTTTCCCCGTGACAAATAAAAAGTTTTTGACAATTGGAAGAAATACAACTTCGTAAGTCTTTTTTAAACGATTTTTCATTTTGCTACGTTAGAGCCGTTGCCGAGAAACTTATGGATACATATACATATACACAAAAATTGCTCGTTTAAGGTAATTAGAATAAGGGGCAAAATTTCCCGCAAAACCCCACCCCCCACCCCCACACAGGAAATTTTGGATCCGCCGCTGGTCCCACCCGTGACAGAAGAAATAAAATCAAACTTTTTCCATATAAAAGTAAGCTGCATTTTTTTCATATTTTGTAATAACTCATATAATAGTCAATTTGGTTAAGCTTTATCAAAATGTAGAATTGTTGAGTACTTTATACTTAAATTTAAACAAGAAAGAAAATTTTTTCTGTACAAATGTCCAACCCGTGACGGTGGAATCGCCCTTATTCAATATCACAATATGGGTATCAAAGAGAAGGTGTTTGAACATGCTTTACCACTAGCATGTCTTTAGTAGGGTTGCCTATCTATCTTCTAAAGATATCATTTTTATTATTTTATTTATAATATTTAAAGAAAGAAACTACAAATTTAATTGAGAAATTTTAAATGGTGGTCGTACATATGTTTTTTAAAAATTCATTTCAATCGACTAAAATTGGTAAATGAATTTTAAGAATTCTTTTAAAATTTAAACTATTATTAGCCTGCAAATTGCCACACTTGCAGTATCCAGGGCCTGCCAGGCGGAGGTTAAAGGAATAAAATAACCCACTCAAAGATCTAGATCTGTTGTTTTAGAATTTCTAAATAAATTGATACATTTTTTTCATAATAAAGTTTTTTCATAATTAATAATTAATTGAACGCTTCTTCAGACTTTATGGATTCTGCATGTTATGAACATACATAACAAAAGGTTTCAAATGTAATAATTTTTGGTTTATGCATACTTCAAAGTATCCAGATTAAATAAATTTATTATTTTAAACTTTTAAATACCATTGGTTTTTAGCCACTCTTTCAGTCTTCTGGCCCACCGTGCGATAGTGTATTTTCTAAGATTGTGGTGTATAAGGACTACAAGTTTTTCATAGTAGAAAGTACTTGGGTCCGGTTTGCATATTTATCGACAATAACACAAGTTTACAAAAATTAAAAAACGTCTGACCTGAGCAATTTTTATATGCATTCTAATGCAAAATTGTCCGTAAAATTCGAACACGACTATAAGAAAGTAAAACAATTTCTGAAAAAAGTACACTCCGGGCTGCCAACTATCCTTAGCTATTAATTAATTAATTAATCCCAACGGCTTTTTACCCTCCATTCGCGCCCAACCGACACGAGGGGCGCAGTCCGCATGACGTACGGAACCTTTTTTTTTAGTTTTTTGGTGCCGAGTAGTGGAAACAGGAGTTTGTTAAGTGTCGAGATCTAAAACTATTCAGCTACAGAATCAAATTCATCAGCTGATTGGATATGCTAAAGATAGCATTTCAATTATTGAGAGTGGAAATAATAGTTTTCTTTATAGTAAAAATCGAGTCCGATACGTCAAACGTGCTGTTAAAATCTTGACATAAACCACGGAATAATTCGTTTAGTTCAAAATTTGTTTTGCATGGCTTTAAAAATAGAGGTCGAAAGTGTCTTGACACTCGAGAAGGAACATTAAAATTTACCTGCCAGGAGGGCCGGGCTATTAATCAAGCCTGTCATTAATTTTACGATAAATATTATACCTAGCATTTCTCTACGACTTGCGAGTGTAGGCAAATTTATGAGCTTTAGACGACTTGTGTAAGGGGGGAGATTGTAATCTGAATCCCAGTTAAAATTACGCAATGCAAAAAGCAAGAATTGTTTTTGAATTGATTCAATCCTTTCTGAATGAACTTGGTACCGGGGATTCCAAACAATAGATCCGTATTCTAGTATAGGTCTAACCAAACTGGTAAAAAGAGCTTTTGTAACATAAGGATCTCTGAACTCTTTTGACCATCGCCTTACAAATGCAAAAACGCCGTTGGCTTTATTGACTGTAACATTAATATGATGGTAGAAATTGAGTTTGGAATCCATTGTGATACCAATATCGACAAAATTGGATACCTGCTCCAGATTATAATTTGATATTGAATAAACAGCTGGTTGAACAGCCCTCCGAGAGAAACACATAACTTTACATTTTTGAAGGTTTAGTGGCATATAGTTTGTATTACACCAACTAACCACGTTGTTCAGATCCGCTTGTAACAAAGACCTTTCTTCGATAGAGGACAATGTTTTAAAAAGTTTCACATCATCGGCATACATTACAATTTTTGAATGTTTTATTATAGAAGAAATATCATTAATGAATATCAGGAACAGAATCGGACCAAGGTGGCTTCCCTGAGGAACTCCTGAAAAAACTTTAATGATGTTGGAAGAACAATTATTAACAATAACTCTTTGTGTTCTATCAGAGAGGTAAGATGAGATCCATTGAAGAAGACTGGGCTGAAAGCCGATTAGGTCGAGTTTACGGATGAGTAACGAGTGACATACTTTGTCAAAAGCTTTACTGAAATCGGTGTATATTACGTCGGTATGAGCATTTTCTCTAAAACCGTTTGAGACATGAGTTGTAAACTCCAATAAATTAGTCATAGTAGATTTTCCTTTAGAAAACCCGTGTTGAGATTGTGTAATTGAAGAAGATATAGAATATGTCAGCTGGTTAACAATAATTGCTTCGAATAATTTGGGGATAGCGGAGAGTTTCGCTATGCCTCGATAGTTTTCTATAGAGGACCTGCTGCCGTTTTTGTGAAGTGGTATTATGAAAGACTCCTTCCAGGCTGACGGAAAAACGCCATGTTTAAGTAACAAATTGAATAGAGTTGTTAAAGGCTCGCAGATGTTCTCAGCGCAGTTTTTAAGAAAACAGGTCGGAATATGATCAGGTCCAGGCCTAAATGACGCTTTTAAGGTTTTTAAATAGTGTAAAACTTCATCGGAAGATATTACTGGAATATAAGCAGAGTTGATTGGACAAAGCTCGTACGGATAGACTCCACTTATAGGGAAGTCTACAGAATAATTGGACCTAAAGAACTGAGCAAACATGTTGGCAATGAGTTGGCTGTCGCTAGATACAGTGTTGCGATAATGTATAGCGGACGGAAAACCATGCGCCTTACGCTTTGAATTTACGAAACCATAAAATGATTTAGGATTAAATTCTTCTTAATTTTACATAAATATGAAATATAACATTTCTTATTTAATGCAAAGTAGCTATGCCGCAAAACTGAGTATCTTAGGTAATCACTGTGTAAGTCCGTTCTTTTATACAGTTTAAAAGAGTGCGACTTTTTATTTTTCAATTTTTTAAGCTCTTTAGTGAACCATAATTGTATTGGTTCTTCATGAACAATATTACGTTTTGGCACATACTTTCGAAACAAATTGAAAACAGTATCATTAAAGTGCTTAACGCTACGCTCCACGTCATCTCTATATATTGGCCAAGATAACTTTGAAAGTTCTTTGTTAATTTTCCTGAAATTTGCTTTCGCAAAAACATATCTATAGTTATTCTTGTTCGCTGTCGGTTCGGACCGAAAAAGTAATTTCGTGTATTTCCTTTGATATTTTGTGAACAAAATGAATAACTCGTTGCAAATTGGAGATTATATTTATAATTTCGATAACGTTGAATCAGAAGAAGTGTGTGAAAATTAAGAAGGAGTGGTTTTTGCTACCACACCAGTTGTTGACAATGACGATGAGGAGAAGATGGTCGAGCTGCTAAAAGAATTCGAAATGGAGAAACGACTTAATAAATTAATATTTTAATCAACTTAATTTATTCTCTAATATTATATCCGACCGCGATCTGCAGCTTCGCAGATAACTTTTAGAAGCCTTAAATTTCTTAGAGGTGCTGACCTAAAGGAAGCCATTCCGCCGCTGGGTCTACGTGTGGAGTTTAGAGGGAAATTATTCATGTGGAAGAAGAAAGAGGTATGTATATGTTATAAAACAAACTGTTTTAGGTCTCATAGTTTATTTTGCACATACATAGTTCGGAATAGATGATGAAACCATGTCAATGCCAAGCAAAGTAACTGAATGGTTACAAAAAAACAACTTTATGCCATCAAGTCAGTCATCTTCTTCGCCCCACTGTCTCAGTAAAGTAATTTCAATTAATTTTATTTTAAACTAAATTACATTATAATTATGTAAATATTACTTGAACAAGGATTTACCGAGTTTACTTCAACAAACGTGCAAGGGGAAACTAATCTTCGAATCCTACAAAAAGAATCAACATTTGACTAACGGGAACCGGGACGACCTCATAAGCATTATCATTGACGAAGTTATTGCAAATGACATTATACTAAGAGGGAATGATTTTGTGAATTTGCTAGAGCAGATAATAAATCTCTTTCCAAACGAAAAGGGTGCCCGGGTAATCTATTTATTATGAAATTGTTAAAATATACATTTTATTGTACTGCTTATTTTTCCCCCAAGGAATACTATTATATTCCGCGCAAGGGTAAAAAATGCCCTAGTGGAAAGCTGTACGGGAAATACGTCAATCAACGCAGTAAGAAAAGGAAGACAATATACCTAGAACAAAACACACCATCACCTGCTAGTACTAAGACTAATCCTTCCACGAAAAATTACGAAGTTCCTGAAATTGATTTTACGATATGTAGAGTATTAAAAGCATCTCTCAGCAGAAGCATTGCCGATTGGAATGAAGTCAGAGATAAATGGCAAAAGACATTTAACTTGCGACAGAATGACTTAAAGGAACTGACCAACATTGATTTTCTCCAAGCCTGGCCCAAATATTATGATTCGCGGGCTCCTGACTTGGTAACAATGAAATTACGTACTTAGCTCGCAGTTTTACTATACATTTACACATTACAGATAAAACTTGACTTCAAGATCATGTACCCTGACAAGGAGGATTGTTTGTATTCGAAATGGGAAATGTTTACGGAAAAAATTCAACGATTTTATGAAACTAATCTACACAACGATTTCTGCAAACAGCTCTTTTCTCTTGCTAAAGCTTCAACGAACAAAGGTAAATACAGATCAAGTGTAACAAAAAACTCCAAAATCAATCGGCTTTCGTTAATTTCTTAAATTTTGTTTAAAGATACGCAAGACTACATTCTTACAACGCTGCTGAATGGAGTTCTTCCACCTTCATCATGGTTTCAAAGTTCCTGCGGAAAGCTAAGAAAGAAAGCAACAATAGCAGACTCGCAACAAAGCTTTGTTTTACGATTAACTTCAATCAACGATTACGAAAGGAAAATTACTGAGTTGATAAGTATGTACTATTCTGCAGGAATGACAATACAGCCTTTTATAATTATGGAAGGAATAGCTGAGGGTGATATAACAGGATTTTGTATATATTTTGATAAAACATTGTATAAATTTGAGTCGTTTCTAGAATGCCTAGATATCTGTTTCAAAATTTTTCACACTCTTTGCCTAAAATATCCTCAGGCATGCGAAACTTCTTGGGTTTTTTTACAACAGTTTTTTTTTTGAAATTTATACTGAATATGACTGCAAGCCGGCAAATTTAACGTCTCTGTTGAATTTTATGACATATAATTAATTGCTTTAAAATGTTTATTTGCTTCAAGTGCCACAAAAAATTTGCAGAAATTGATACCTTAATATGTCATTTTAAAGTAGATCATAAGCTTTCTACGAAACTTTTACCACTGCAATGCAAGCAAGATACCTGTAATCAATTATTTACAAAATTTACTTCGTTCCGCAATCATTTACAAAATACTCATACAAAATTTAAAAACACATACGAACCAAACGTAACTCCAACTGAAGCTATAACGATACCGATTTTAAGTAATAATTTAAGTACGGAAACAGAACCTTTCTGTGTGGCCGGAAAAGGGGGTCGGAAGTATTTTTGCGCAGAACTTCTTTCTGCGTAGGCGGCCGCGCTTAGGGATTATAACCCTTACTAAGTACAATTCTCCTTTCTGTGTTGCCGGAAAAGAAGGGCGGAAGTATTGTTGCGCAGAACTTCTCTCTGCGTAGGCGGCCTTCGGCCGCGCTTAGGGATTATAACCCTTACTAAGTAGAATTCTCCTTCCTGTGTTGAAGGAAAATAAGGGCGGAAGTATTTTTGCTGCAAAACTTCTCTCTGCGTAATCGGCCTTCGGCCGCACTTAGGGATTATAACCCTTACTAAGTAGAATTCTCCTTTCTGTGTTGCCGGAAAAGGGGCCGGAAGTATTTTTGCGCAGAACTCCTTTCTGCGTAGGCGGCCTTCGGCCGCGCTTAGGGATTATAACTCTTACTAAGTAGAATTCTCCTTTCTGTGTTGCCGGAAAAGGGGACCGGAAGTATTTTTGCGCAGAACTTCTTTCTGCGTAGGCGGCCTTCGGCCGCGCTTAGGGATTATAACCCTTACCAAGTACAACTCTCCTTTCTGTGTTGCCGGAAAAGGGGCCGGAAGTATTTTTGCGCAGAACTTCTTTCTGCGTAGACGGCCTTCGGCCGCGCTTAGAAATTATAACCCTTACTAAGTAGAATTCTCCTTTCTGTATTGCCGGAAAAGAAGAGCGGAAGTATTTTTGCTCAGAACTTTTCTCTGCGTAGGCGGCTTTCAGCCGCGCTTAGGGATTAAAACCCTTACTAAGTAGAAGTAAATAATTCATATTAGAAAAAACGAAATTATCCATATGCACACTTTCGTTAGAAAACCGAAATAATGCATATAACAAAAACCGAAATAATGCATGCATGCACAATTTCGCTTCAAAACCGAAATAATGCATATGAAAAACCCGAAGTAATGCATACATGCAAAGTTTCTGTTGAAAGCCGAAATAATGCATATGAGAAAATACCGAAATTATGCATATGCATACTTTCGTTTTAAAGCCGAAATAATGCATATGAAAAAAAACTAAGTAGTGCATACATGCACAGTTTCGGTTTAAAACCGAAATAATGCATATGGCAAAAACCGAAATAAAGCATACATGCACAGTTTCGGTTGAAACCGAAATAATGTCTAAATGCACAGTTTCCATATGCGCAATTTCGGTGCCCCAACCAAAATCTCTGTAAATATTGTATTTATCATGTATTTATTTTGTAACAAAATAATAGACACTCGGCTTTTTGACCAGTTTTGACTATTCTGTTGTTTGACTAATATTCATTTATTTTTTTATAAAGGCTCATCCATAACAAAAGCCATATAAATCCGAATTTAAACTTTGTACAAAAATTAGGAAAATTCAACAAAAACTCATTAAAATTTTCAACTTTTTAATAAGAGTTGCTAGAAAGACTTTTAGTATGCTAAATTTTAATACAATATATGCTAGCCTGAATTTGCTGAAAAATTCCGTTGATTTTTGATAATCTTTTTTACGGTGTTGTGCATTTTTTTCCGTGAGAAAAAAGATTATCAAAAATCAACGGAATTTTTCAGCAAATTCAGGCTAGCACATATTATATTAAAATTTAAAAGGCTATAAAAATGCATGCTAAAAATTTTTCTGAAACTCTTATTAAAAAGTTGCAAATTTTCCTGAATTTTATAAAAAGTTTTAAATTTGGCCATTTAACTTTGTAAAAAATAAATGAATATTACTCACACAACAGAATAATCAAAAGTGGTCAAAATGTCGAGTGTCTATTATTTTGACATAAGGAGGGCCGTAAATCCACTTTTTTTAAGACTTTTAATGGTTAATAGCAAAAATCTGTGCGAAAGATGAAAGGTTGCGGTCAATATCTTGGGTCGCACAATAAGAACTCTACTAAAGCTGTTTTTCGGCCCACCCCATGTATATGACCGTTTTTATAGGATTATTTTAGATTTAAGTTTTTATTTCTCATAATAAGTGTGTACCTACAAAATGTAATGCAAATTTGTACCTTGACTAATAATTTTTTGTATGGCTTAAAAAAGGTGAATAAATAAAGAGTGGTGAATATAAAAAAAACTAAAATGTTTCATTATTAAAACGAATACACATAGTTTTAATTTAACAATATAGGTATTTGATTTGATGTGAATCATATTTGAATTAAATATGAATATTTTTAAATCAAGCACATTTGTTATTTGAATTAACAAAAATCAAGCTTAAATCAAAAATGAAAATTATTATATTAAAAATGAAAGTTTTCGATTCAAAATTTTATAGTATTTAAAATAACGATGAAAAATATTTAAATCAAATATGTTTTTACTTGATTTTACAATGTTATAGCGCACATTTTTAAAGTAAAAATTTTCATACTTACGTCACTTTTAAATACGTTTTTGCTTCGTTTAAGCACGTTTTCATTGATTTTACAATGTTTTTTCCCTGAGTGTAGTACTTGAACTTGACTTATTATTATGTATTTAATTTATGATTTCGTAGCTTAACTCAAGAGCAGGATGGTATGCATCTTACGGCAAAACTAGGGGATCACACCGATTAATACAGGCCTTCGGAACATCATCAACGTAAACGAGATCCAAGACCTTTCCAAACTTATTTAGACATATATTTATTTGTTTGAGGCAAAGTTCAGCCATTTCCTCCAGAAATACATTGTAACTATCTCTAGATGAAGATCAGTGTCAATGATGTTCCATGAAATGTGTGGCAAATTTAAATCGCCCAAAACAATCATAGAATCGGAAGCCGTAAGCATTGCACTTACGGTCTCAAGTAAAGAAACTAGCTGCATATATACCGATACGGCAGAATTACGAGGGATATAGCAAAGAGCTAAATAAATATAAGTCTTTCCAGCCTGTACACGTATACATTTAAATTAGGTATATTCAATGACAGGAAGACTAACTTCCACGGATGGTATCGATAAATGCACCGCAAAAAGAACACCACCGCCGATTCTGCCCACGCGGTCACTCCTGTATATTTGATATTCATTTGGAAGAATTTCGGAATTAAAAATATGGGGTTTGAGCCATGTCAAGGAAATAATATTATAATTGCAGTCAAAACCTTTTAAATATAAGTCAGTTAATTTGGTATTCAAACCTCTAAAGTTTTGATAGTAAATACTTAAATTAGACTTGCGAGTTAGTTTTTTGAATCCGAATTAAGATCAGAAATTTTAGCTATGTTATTATTACTTTTATTAGGTTTATACTCAAACTCGCGAACAAACGCCCCGGTCGGCCAAAATGAACTATTTAGTAGTGAATCAAAATCTTCGGAAGCTACATCAAATATCGCAATCGTATTTAAAATTAAATTTACGAATAAATACATCTTTAGTTCTAATTTTAGTCGATATGTATGACTTTATATCATCCGAAGAAGAATCTTTAGCAAATCTAGAGACAAAGATTGATCTTCTCGGAGGAATTACAACCAACTTTTTGGTAATGATGTCTGATGTGCGGGGCTCCGAATTATTCGGAGGAACTAAGTTAGACAGCGCAGCTTGAGATGTTGATGGCAACACTGTTAAATCAACGGTTTGACTATTTTTAGAAGTAGACCTAGTGGATATGGCTTTAGATATCGGAAGCTCCAATGCCTGAGAGCATGGAGAAGATAGATTAATAAGTTCCAAGGACTGGGATGGAGGATTTTTTTTACTAGAATCCGTGGCTGTCTTTTTAGGTGGACTAATAACACGCCCACCTTTATTTTCTCGGCTATCCTCAGAGTGTGGAGGGTGAGGTGGATGAACACGTAAGGGTAGTGCTGCAAAGCTTTACACCTTTCATAAACATCAGAAAATTTTAAATCAACCGATTAATAATCCTTTTTCAAATTAAATGAAACCTTTTTCAGATTCAGTGAAACTTTATTCAAACTAAATGAGACCTTTTTCAGATTCAATGAAACTTTATGCAAATTAAATGAAACTTTTTTCAAATTAAATGAAACTTTATTCAAATGAAATGAAACTTCTTTTTTGGATTACTTTGAATTAGCTGTTACGTGTTGCTCTCCCTTACGGTCAAGGCATGTTGAATACAGTGTTGCCGTTTCGGTCTAATTGAATCAAAATTGGTAGTTTCATTTCTTAAAAAAAAGGCTTTGGTAGGTTGGTTGGTTTGTTGCAATTTTCGAGGGGTTTTGGTAACTAGGCAAATCATATAATTTATTCATTTTATAAAACTTCAAATATCTCAGTTTTCGGGAGTACATGTAAAGGATGATGTGAAAAGGAAAAGAGAAATGGGACATGTCAAAATTATTCTTGAACCGAAGTTGAATGTTGCCGTGATTAGACTGTGCTCTAATCCATAGAGTTTGTTTAAGTTAAAAGAAAATAATTAGACAATTGTTATGCAAATGCCAAATTTTACATTTCGCTTAAGCGAGTGAGTGAGAAGGGAGAGTATTTGTACTATAAATCCCTCTTCTCCCTTAAGAAAATAATAGTTGACAGCTTTGAATTCGTGTAGCAACAGTATATAAAAATATTCTCCCAGTTAAACATCATAATCGGCGTTATCGACTCCCTGATATAAGTATGTCGTCGATAACGATGTGTAACTGGGAGTTAAGGCTCTGTTACGTACGTGTTTTTTACGTAGAAATCAAAAGCCAACAGACTTCTACGTATGTAATGCTGTGCGTTGGGTAACAGCTTACACGCGAAGCTCATTTAAAAGATTCCTTATGTGACAACTCCCAAGTAACGCCAAGTATGCATAACAGAGCGTTTAGTGTTAGCCAGACATGGTGCAAACGGCTCTTAATAGGTTAAGTTGATTTCCTGTTCCTTAATTTAAAAATGTTTAATACTTAATTTGAATAAAGTTTCATTTAATTTGAAAAAAGTTTCATAGGGTTTGAATAAAGTTTCATTGAATCTGAAAAAAGTTTCATTTAATATGAATAAAGTTTCATTGAATCCGAAAAAGGTTTCATTTAATTTGAAAAAGATTTCGCTTCATCTGAAAAAGGTTTCAATTAATTTGAAAAGGGGGTCGTTTAACCTGAAAAAGGTTTTATTTAATTTGAAAAAGGTTTCATTTAAACTGAAAATACTATATAAGTTTCTTGAAGCTGCCTCTAGACAATGACTTTTTTAGCGACTGAGGAATGGAGTTCCAATGTCTAAAAGCGTTAACAGTCGGGATGAGCATAAGTAATTGAACTTGGGTTTCGCATAAATAATTAGCTTAAACATAAAGATGCAGTTCCTGGAATTTAAGAAATTTTGTATGTCGCAACTAAGTATCGAGTTTCTCAACAAAGAAAGATGGTCAAAATTCTTCAGACCGTATACGTATCTCGTGGCAAAATTAAAAGCGACGTCCAACTTGTGATTAGAGTGAGAATCTAGTTTCCTATAAACTACCTCAGAATACGTAATAAGTGTAGCTATTAAACTCTGAACCAACTTTTTCTTAGTGGCTAAGGGAACATATTGCGAAGTAATTCTAAGATATCGAAGAGTATAATATATTTTGCTCACAGTTTTGTTAACATGATTCTCACAAGTTAGCTTAGAGTTAATGACAAACCAAAGATTTGTAACTTTGTCAACTAGTTTAAGTGGGCTAGTACCAATATGTAATAGCGAAATCACAGAAAGCTCAATTTTTTCTTTAAATATGGGTAGTAAATAAGACTTCTGCGTACTAAGATGAAGTAGGGTTTCCTTCGAACCCTCAAAGATGGAGTGCAAATCCTCATTAAGCCTATAGCTAAGGCCTTCGACCAACCCTATTCTGTAGTAGTTTTCCTCTTTGTTTCATCACTATTTGTGTATTTAAAAAAAAGAAACTTGAAATCGGTTCATATTTGGGATCCCAAAATTAATTTGTCCACAGCAACCTTTTTTGCCCCACTGTGTGCCGCAAGCTGCAGTTTTTTACGCTTTTGCGTACAATAATTATTTCTAGCAATGTGGTTGAACATTCCTAATGACTAGACTGCGTAGGGAAAATTATTTGATATTTTAAGTCCATTTATTGAAACGTTTTTATTAAAAAAAAATTGCATATAATTTTTGTCTCGAACGCTTACTATCAGCGGGCTACGGCTGCGCACGTTGTAAATTGATATTGTGTTGAGAGTCTATAGAAAGAAGTAGTGTTGGGCAGTATCGATACCTAAAGTGCTCAGAACTCGATTCTCAAAAGGATCGACAGTATCCAATTTTTAAAAGTATCGATACTGAGTACCCCAAAGTACTCTGTGTCACAAAAGAACTCGAAAGTACTCAGTATTCATAAATATTCTGTTCCAATCATAATTTTGATACATGTACTCAGGATCGATTCAAAGGACTCATTATTAATTGTCGAATAGAAAATACTCAGTACTCTCAAAAAATACCCGATCCTTAAAAGTATCGATACCCAAAAAGAAGTATAGTATATGCTAAATGTGCCTTTCTATATCCTTGCTTGGATTGTTTCATTTTCAGCTTATGCTTCGACTGAAAAACGTAAGGTGATGGCAACCCTTGCATTTCCGACTTGTAAAAAGTTGCTTCAAAATATCTTTGAATAACGCATTAATTCGTCCTCCAAAAAAGGAGAGTATGGAGCCCACGGTAGGTGCTTGTTGGTTTAAAGATACCTTGGTTTCGTCGTCAGCATAAAGCAGTGTTCGGCTGAAAATTGTGATCTAACTTAGCTAATTTTGTTGAAAGCGAAAATAAATATAGTCGCTGATATTAAAGGGCCCCTAGGAATATCTTTCCTCAAAGGAATATACTCATGGTAATTGTTGTTAAGCTTTATTCGGAATTTTATATTTTTTTAATGTTTTATTGAAGTTGCATATATATCTTGGGTCCTACTTTCAAATTTTATAATTCGTGAAGGGCAACATGTGCTTCGATATGGTCGTATTCCGTCTCAAAATCTAAACTTAAACCCCGTAGATGTGCCTTATTGGAGATGAGGTTGATGCGTAGTTCTCGTAACGTCCTTGGTTAACGCTAATCAACTGACTTTTCCCTGCAAACCACATAATTCGTTTGGATATTATTTTCACTAACATCTTTCCTAAACCAGGTAGTAAGGAAATGGGGCGGTAGCTGATAATTTAAGAACTTGGTTTGAGTGACTTTCCTATTGGTACAGAGTCTACTATCTCACTATACCTTTTGAAATAAACCATACTTCTTTGTTTTAAGCTAAACACATATAATTTGTCGCCAAACGCCCTTTGGTTTGCTTTAAATAGATTAATTTTTGGAGATTTTTTCGTTTGAATACGATTTCGTTCTGCAGTTCACAGATGCTTTTTCGTAATTAAAACGAAAATTATATATTCCGTCCAATGGAATTCGAACACGAACCCTGCTGAAGGCTAACAAAAGCTCACCTTGAATCAAGGCCAAATCACACCTTTGGTGCATTTGTACAGTTTTGTGCATTTTGATGGTTAGAAAGTGGTTTTGTTTGGAATTTTTTTATTGAGCTAAACTAATAAAAATTTCTAGACAACGTCACTCTGCGACCGATCAAACGGGTTTATGTTTAGGGTTGTTTTAAAAAATACTTGTTCTGGCCAAAAAATTCAAATTGCTTCCACATAAAAACTACTAAACTAAAAATTATCAATAATAGATTGGCGCTTACACATATGTTAGTGTTTGGCCGAGCTTCTCCTCCGATTTGTGGCGTGCGCCTTGATGTTATCACACAAAGGGAAGGGACCTACAGTTTTACGCCGGCTCCGAACGGCGGTTGAATTTTTATGAGAAGTTTTTTTTCAAGGCAGAAATACACTCGGAGGTTTGCCATTGCCTGCCGAAGGGCGACCGCTTTAAGAAAAAACCTTTTTTTTCTACATTTTTTTGCGATGTTGCCTTGACCAGGGCTTGAACCCGGGCCCTGTGGAGTGGAAGCGCGCAAATTATTGTTTGAAAAAATGATGTTACGCGTGAAGCGCCAAGGAACTGTCACAAATCCTCATGCTCATACAATTTGTACGAACAAATGGAATTTTCATTTTTATGCGTTATGTGATTAAGTTGGATGCAGAAGACGGAAAGATAGAGGTAGGAGAAAAAATTGAAAGAGGAATCCATTAAAAAAACGAGAGGAAATGAAAAACGTCAAAAATTACGCCGCGTTGATTTGGGTATAGCGTGCGCTGGGACTCGTTGGCATTGGATAACTCAACGCTTAGCGCTCCAATTTAGTAACGGCAGTTATACGGTTGACAAACGGGCTCGATTATTTGCATAAACAGCCTTTATTTGCTTTGACTCATGCATTTTCCTCTTTAAAATGCGCATAAGCAGCCGAACAAATGCACGACATTTTTGGGAATTAACTCGGATCAGGGAAGTTTTCGATGAGAACACTGGTAAAAACGGCCAGCTGTTGTCTTTTGCACAAGTAAGCAAACAAAGCAGGCGCGTTTCGCGTCCGCGGTAGCAGAGTGGTGAGAGTTGCGGACTTCAAGCTTGTAGCTGCCAGGATCGATCCTCGGTTGGAGCGATTGCGAAAAAAAAACTTTTTGTTTTTATTATTTGTTTTATATATTTTTATTTTATTTGATTTATATATTCAATTTTAATTTATTTTATTTTCATTTGCTTTATTTTATATCAAATTTTTTATTTTACTATTAGTTAATTAAAATTTTTAGAGTTGAATTTTATTAAAAAGTCAACCACAACTAACTGAAAGCAACGTAAAAAAATATAGAACTTATCAAAAAAAGAATGAAAACGAAATAAATGAAAATTCTACTGGCCGTCGGACTCGAACCCATGACCTTGCGGCTCGTTTATCCGCATTACTGCCGTCTGTAAGGGTAAAATTATTATGCGCATATGTGTGGCAGATTATATGCATAAGCTTTGCCGTCTGTCATAGCTTTTTGGGAGGAGGGTATTTTGAAGTGAAACTTCTTAGGCGGCGGTATCGCAAAAATGGAGAGTATAATAAAAAAGAACCGAAGGTTTTAGTGAAAAAGTAGTGTATTTGTAGCGTAGGTGCGAATACAGAGTAAAAAAACCTTAAAAATATACCAAAGTTAAGAGTACAGTGGATCGTAAGCTATGGACTACAATTTAAACAGTGTGGCCAGATACGTTTAGTGGCTAATATATAAAAATACAAAATAATACATATTCACGCTTATTGTTAATATTGTTATTTTATATGTTAACATGTTTATTAATATATATGTGCGTATACTACAGTCTCCCCCTTGACGAATGATGAATGTAAGCACGAGTCAGGCGTCAGCCAGTTATTGGGTCTTCGGTGGTCTCCCTCTCTTACGAATTGGTTGCATAGGATTCGGATGTTCTTCAGTATTGCTACCTCTATATAGGGTCAGAGCGGAGGCGTGGTAAGCTCCAAGTGGCACGTCAGGTTCAGCTTTGGACGCGACTTCGTAAGTTGATGCACCTCTCTTGCGAACGACTAGGTACGGGCCATCTCGTTTCGGCACAAATTTGGCTGTGACTCCTTTCGATGCTTGGCTGAGTACATGCGTTGTCACTAAAACCTCGGCTCCTACTGCTATATCGTCTTGAGGTCTTCGAAGTTAGTGTCGGCGTAAGCTTTATTACGGTCTTGTACCAATTGTTCAGCCTCTCTCGCATTTTTAAAACCTTCTACCATGTTCTTCAGATATGGTGTAATTTAAGGAATGAAGTTATCACTTTCGATAATGGCTCATCATGCTCTATATCGTCAAAAGTACGTAGATCTCGTCCGAAAGTGAGGTATGCTGCTGAGTAGCCTGTCGATTCGGCCCGTCAGTTTCTTTAAGGAAACGTAAGTCGATAGTATGCAAATCTGTTGAGCATTGTTTGTTGATGGCACCATTAAATAATCCAGCACCATAACTTCTTT
>NW_023458556.1:110721694-110738533 GCF_013731165.1 Rhagoletis pomonella | reverse complement strand
TGTAAACGATAAAAAAGTTTTAACTTATCATTCGCAGAGACGCGAATCATTTTACGGAGGGCGAGTTATAGATGCTCATTAGTGCACTCATATATATTAATATAATAATATGTCACTCAACTTAAACTCCGAAAGAGTATTCACTTAATCATCTGTCTAACGAATGCTTAGACATTTTTATACTATGAACCTATAACTCACTCCCGTTTTCGTGTTCAAAATGAATAGTCCGTCTAGTCTCCGTCTAGTCTAAAAAATATGTTTTATGTTAAAAACTATATAAGTAAAATATATTTAATTATATTCGCTCGAATTACATGAACTAATAAAACATAACTATTATGTGTAAAACATAAAACCAGCATAAATCGAAGATCCTTTTATTTATTGTGTTATAAACTTATATATGTATGTATGTGCATAGATACGTATGTGCATAGATACATATATGTATACATAAGTGTCCGCATATATTCCCTGCAAAAAATTGTGCGACTAATCTCTAAAGAGAGTATTCCGAGATTACTCTCAATCGGGTACAATTGGGCATTAATTAGTCCCAACTAGTCTCATACAGGTACTAATGGAGGTCAATTAGTCTCGACTCATCCCTTAAGGGTATAATTGGATATCAATTAGCCCACAACTCATCTCTAACGGGTTCTATTAACGATTTAATGAAATTTCATGTGCGGCGTTGGCACACAGAGAGAGTATCCGCCTAACAAAACTGAGCACCCCGGTTCGAATCTCAGCTGGCGCAAATTTTTATTTTTATTTTTTAAAAGTGACTAGTCGCTTTTTACACCCGTTCGGGTATAAAGGTGAACAATTAGTCTCTTCATAGGACATGCTCGAACAAAAGCGATCAGTTCATTCCATATAAAGAGATCGAAAGTGGTATTAGTCGCATGCTCCATTGCGATTGCTCCCGGAGTCATCCCGGATTAGTCGCATTTTTTGCAGGGTTTTTTCTCGCCACTTGCTCTGTCGCTTCACTGCAGCAAAACCAAGTTGTGGGGAAAACCCTGACGATATGCGTTCAATTGAAACCATGGATATCTTCAAAATATCGCAAATTGATGTGCAAATTTCAATTTCATATTAAATATATTTATGTATGCATGTACATATGTATGTACATATGTAAAAATTTAGTTTCGATTTAAAAAAATCGGATAAAGATTTTCTTTCGCCATTTATACACCTCTGATTTTAGTATGTATTAAAAAAAACTCAATGAAATTCAAAAACTATCTCTTGCATTTGGTTTTACTCAATACCGATTTGAGCTGTCAGCACAGTGTTATCAAAAAAAGGCTATCAATGGGTAGGTTCAGAAGGCGCAGCAGTTGAACGCAACCGTTGCTAAAAAAAAGCAGTGATCGTTATGCGTCTTCTGATACACCAACACACCAACATGTTGTCTCAAATGATCAGAAAAATATTACTATCATCTAACACGCAACTATGCAGTTGATCAGAAGTACGCAACAACGCGTTCAGAAGGTGCAATCGCACCAGTTACTGAGCTGTTGCGCCTTCTGAACGTGCCCAATGAAAATTCGTTTCTCTTGAAATCAAGTTATATGGGTGCGTACATATGTACATATTTCGAAATTTTTTTTTTTGTAAAGGCTCTCAAGAAAAACTAAAAATTCATATAAAATTATGCACACTAAATGGAAAATAAATTTGCTTCTATAAAAAATTTCTTAAATCAGTATGCAGCTCTTAAGAAAAAAATGCTCGTACATCTCGTCGCTACCATGTCCAACTATCGAATGTGAAAATCGGCACTTTTCAAAATTTTGATTTGCCACTAATAATTTTATTTCGTATAGCAGCATTGCTTAAGCTGTTGTTTTTGACAACTTATTTGTTGGTTAATGACTGCAAATAGTTTTATAGAAAAGTAGAAACGAGAAATAATACTTTCATAAAAATATAAGTACATACATAGATTTAAAAAGCTGCTTGAATACAAAAGTTTTATGAAAATGTCACATTAAACAACTGTCTAAATCTACGTTATTTTCTATAAATAAGGCCGTCAACATTTCCTTACATCGTCAATTTCCATATTCTATGTTTACTCTTTCAATTTCACTGACCAGCGCCGCAAACGATATCAACTAGTAGGCTAACAACCAGAATTGAAATTTAATACGCAAGTACTTCCAGTACTACAAGTATACAGAGAGTAGATTTGCTACTCCCTTTTGGCAGCAGCAAATATCTCTCGTACGCGATGAGAGAAAGTAGAGTACCTACTTTGGTGGAGTAATAGCAAGTACGTCAAGTATTTACTCTCTCAACGCCAAGTAGTGTATGTATGCGGAAAAAGAGTAACACTGTGTTGGGAGTAGAGTACAATGCAAGGAGTACTTATTGAACGAAATGCGGCAAATACACTTGCGCGGGACTTTAATATATATGTATGTAAATGGGGCGTTCCATACCAAAACGGACGGGGTTCACACCTCATGTGTTTTATTTGTTTCAAATTTTTAAGGTTGATGCATTTTTAAGAACTTTACAGTACAAAAACAAAAACAAATCGAGTTAATAATTTTTCAAATATCTGGAGAACGGGGCGAGGAAAACATTCACACATACACACATCAAAATTCTGTATAAAAAGAAATATTAAAAAAAAATTTCTTGAAAAATTTTCACATACACATTTTTTGATAAAAAAATTTGTTTTTGAAAATATACCATCTCAAAAAAAGTTAAAAAATATTACAATGGTAGCTCTGAGTATTGCGCAATATTTAAGTATAGTATTATGGGGTGCAATCTACAATAAGTTGAGTTATGAATTTTTTTTTTGCGCCGAAGTTGAGTAAAATGAGTACATTACAAAGTTTTAAATTTTTTAAGTATGCAGTTTTGTAGCCCATTAAATTTTAGTTTAATAAAGTGCAAGTTTTAAGCTACTGCAAAATTGCGTTAATTTTTAATATTTTTCATGCTGACGGCTTTTTGCACTTTTTTCTTATGGAAGAAAATTCGAAAAACCGTTTTCACGGAAAATTAAAAAAAAAAATAACGCCGGTTTTGCAATCGCTTAAGACTTGCACTTTATTATATTTATTCAGTCACCGACTAACTCTCTTGCCGAACAGTTGTGCCTAACAAGTGAATACCGCACTTGAGAAATTTCCGTGAGCATAAGTGCTATTTCCACGTATTTTTCCACACACTTGTTACTATACACACTAAATACAAATTACTTGGTTTGTAAAATATCTAAAATAATATCATTGCGTGTATTATATGGGTAAAATCCCCACGATTCCCTCGAGGAATCGATATAGCATACTTTCCGAAAGCATGCTAGTTTCCCCGAAGTCAAAACGTAAAAAAACTAATAGAGAAGTGCCTTTTCCACCACTATCAGATGTGACTCAGAATTACAATTGCAATGACCCAAAATTCATTATCATTAAATCCACCGACGTGGCCAACTCTTTATCAAAATACAGCGTTTTTGCTAAAAATAAGGCCATTGATGGCATTGGCACATAATACCTATCAGTGAGTATTCTACGCTGCTTGTAGCAAAATCTCTTAAATTTGCTGAGAAATTTATTAAGTGCAAGAACTTTGGCGGCCTATGTCCCGTCTCTGTGAGCTTTCACGACTCCCTTACTACTTGTAAAGGTACAATTTTCGACAAGAATTTGGCACATACGGATGAAAAAGAAATTCTGGAGGCTCTGAAATCGCAAGGTGTTGTGGGTTTGTACAAATTCACTAAAACTATTAATAATGTAAAAGTTCCTACAGGCAGAATAGTTCTATCGTTCAACCTATAAAAAGTTCCCCACACCATTGACATAGCATGGTATTCAATAAGAGTTGAGGAATACTTTCCTACTCCCATGAGATGCCGCTCATGCCAACTGCTAGGTCACACCATAAAAACAACACTACTTGTGAAACTTGTAACTTTCCACCACATAGCACACTACAATGTCAACGCACAATGTGCGCTAACTGTTTTGGGCCCCAGTCCCGCATCCGCCAGAGACTGCCAAAGTACTTACAAGAGAAAGAGGTATTAAAACTAACAAGTAATTTTTAGCAAAAAAAAACCGACTTCAACTCTCATATAAAAAAAAAATATATATATATATATCTCATGATCCACTGATCGGATCTTAACCAGATTAGTATGACGTGATCCAAAGTTATGCGGTAACTAACAAAAAAAAAATAAAAATATATATATATTCCGACGAACTGATAACCTCCTCCTTTTTTGGAAGTCGGTTAAAAACTCAGAACAAATGCAATTATGCTGAAGCAAGACGTCTATACAAACTACAAAACCCCATCGACCTAAACAGTGATCGGTCTTCTACCACATTGTGGTAGATCTACCACTTTTTTTGAGCATCTACCACTTCTACCACACAAGGTCTGAAGTCTACCGCATATTCGCGTTTTTGAGTACCAAGTTTTATTTTTGCTCGACATAATTTTTTCTATGTTTTTAATTTTGGGAGCAAAAATTGTCCAACACTAAACACAATGTGATAACAAGAATGAGAATATCGCATTCCCGGCGGCGCACAGTGGTCCAATCTGCTTTAGTAGGGTAATTTAAGTATTATATTAAGAACTAAGATAGATATCGGGATGAAATTTTGCACAAATTATGTTTGAATGACTAACAACTTCTGCTCATAAAATGGGTAAGATCGAATAGCGACCACGCCTACCAACCATATAATTAAAAAAATCGTTAAATTTTTCGTCAATTTCTGGTATATTTTTTAAGCACTTTGGAACGGTTATAGATACCTGCATACCTAAAACTTTTTTAACTATTTGGATTAAAAAGTTAAGAATATTGATGAAAATTTGTTGATTTTTTTTTAAATTCTGTACACAGTTTGACTTTGATTAAAGCATGAACCGAATTTTTATAAATAACACTGTGAGACAAATGGTAGGGGTCAGTGATCGGGAAGGGTTCAGACTACCGGGGAAAGTTATATCGGTAAAAAAGAAGTTATACGTGTCCCGGCGTTTCGCTGGGTCAAGTCTAGGAATCGAGATATATCGATTTGAAGTTAGTAACTATCATATAGGGGAGATTGTCACCTTTGGTGGTCTTTTTTTTGACATAACTCGAGAACCACTAGTCCGATTTTGCTCAAATTTAAAAAAATTTAAAATTACAATTCCTTTAATCTGTTCATATAACGTTTTTCTATATAATCATCAGTTTTGCCGGTAAAAATAAATGTATGAAGAAAAAAAATATTTTTTGCCTAAAATATTAAATTTTTTAATTTTTAAATTCATAAAAAATCCAAAACGGAAAAAAGGCAAGTCGTATTACTTTCACGCAAAATCACATAACCTTTAAGCAAAATGAGACATAGATCATGAAAATCGATGGACGCGTTTCGCTTTTATTCACAATTAAGTGAAGGTATCTCATTTTGACAAGAATATTGATTTTATGTTTCAATGAATTTGGATAATATTTATTATATATTATTTATTATTAACACGTAAAATTAAAAATCATTACAGGTAATTATTAGGTTATTACATAGATACATAGGTTATAAAAATCGATGAACGCAAAACTTATATTCGTTTGTTTACGTGACACTTCTGAGAACTCGATTCTCTTATTTTCCATTCATCTTTAGATATATGTCAGTTGTTAGAATTATGCAATTGTGAAATTTCTTGCATGACTAATATAAATATTAAGTAAGACTAATTAACCTATATTCTTAGAGATGCTAGAAATGAATTTATGAAAAGAAAATTTTAAGGAGAGTATTAAAATTTAAGATAGATCTTTGTTACTTTCCATATCAAACAGTACGTGAATATATGTTAATCACAATGCTTATAGCAATTGAAGCAATTTTTCCACAAATTTACTATTAAAATTTTTTGTTAAAACTCTTGTTACAATAATTTTAATTGATTTATTGTAATAGCATTTGTAGCTATGATTGATGGCTGTATAATTGGCCGTTTTTATAGATTTTTTAAGTGAAAGAAATACTGAAATAAGAAATCGATTAGAATCAAATAAATCGAATCTCGCAGTCGATTATTCGATCACAAACTTAGAACACACAAATTGTGACAAGTCTATTTCAAATTCGAGCCAATCCTCATTTGCAACAAACCGCTCACTTTTTCGGAAAACTTTTGTCCACTTTAGGTCCAAATTCTGAATTAGGCTTCGCACGTATGATTTTAATTTATCAAATTTGATTCTATCACTAGATCTTAAACTGATATTACCAGGTACAAAATCCATTATTCCATCAAGTCTTTCATTTTTAGGGGTCGACAGCCAAAAATCAAAAATTTTCTGTCTTAACATTTTGGGAGTCATTTTAAAAATTGAAAATAAATGTGTGGGTGCCGTAGCTAGCCGCAGAATTTTTGTATGGATTCTATTAGTATATACATCAATTGAGATAATAAGTATAGTAAGTGATCTATATTCCGCCATATAAGAAAGATTTCGTCTACAAAAACAAAAATAATAATAGGGTAGTTTAAGGAGCTTTTCGGCCGGTTTAATAAAAAGCAAACAACGTTTCTTTTTCCTCCTACGCGTTTCGATGTTTTTCACATCTTCCTCAGGGAGTCTGGTGTTTATTGAAAACAAAACATAAAAAAAAACAATTAGGCACACATGTATATAAATAAAAATTATAACAAGTACAATACGTTGGTGTAACAATTTTTCCAGCAAAACATAACTTCATTGAACATCAAACAAAGAAAAAATATATCAAAAATACACACTGATATCAACTTATTTAAATTTAAGTGTACTTCTGCTCGTCTGTTCTCCTATAGAACATTATTGCGGTCCTGTATGCGCAATTTATATTGTCGACGTCTTCCTTAAAATTCATTGCATTCTGTATTTTTTGTTGTATTCGCAAACTTTCTAATGTAAGTCGCGTTCTATCTCTGTTCTCCGCATCTAATATTTTCGCGTTTTCAAAGTCTGCTGTATGCCCACTATTCGTTAAATGTTGTGCTAATGCAGTCGTTGTCTTCTTAGGTTTGTTCCACACGAGCCCGCGGGTACACGCGGCTGCCCAAAACAGCCCAGAAAGCGTTCCTCACGCTAGAAAAATGGGTAATAGAGAGCGAATACGTTCCACTTTTGGATCGTAAATGTCTTCTTCTTTGTGCACGAAACAGCCCGGACTTTTTTTCCGGGCACAAATGTGCAAAAGGGCAATTTGAAATAACAGCTGTTGTTGCTTAAGTCCGAAAGCAAATTTTATAAAAACAAAAGTGGAAAACATCATAGAATTTTTAGAAAATGTATTTATTTGGTAATTTTATTAGCCATATAAGATAAATACATGTAAAATCATTGTTTACAGCTGATATGTTGATTCCGGGCACGAAATGTGGTTTTTTGCGTTCCTCACGCTCTGGGCACTTTTGGCGCGTCTTGGCACATTTTTGACACTTGTAAAAGAGAGTAACTTATTTTTACGCTCTAATTACCGGAGCAGCCCGGAAAGCGTGGGGAACGAAGCTCTTATTTCTTGCGTCCGTTTTATATTCGCTTATTCTAATACCGAGAGCGCGCTTCGTTCTGCCTATGCATATTTTATTGCATGCTTCGCTAGCTTTACCATTGCATTTGATTTCGTAAACCACGTTATGTTGCTGTTCTTTGTTTATTTCGTCTTTTGTTTTGCTAAAAATTCTATTGATCGTTCTATGTGGTTTAGGTGCAAATGTTATGTTTTTGTTTTGGATGCTTTTTCGTATTGTTTTACTGTCCGTTAATCCTTGTATATAAATATGTTACGCCTGTGTATCTTTTGTTGTTTGTAGTTTCGGGTTGAGTGTGGAAATGCTCTGCTTTTGGCTTGTTTTTCGCTGTTGCTATCAACCTCTCAACAGCTTTGTGTGGATACCCGTTTTTATGCAATATGTTTCTAATTTTCCTGCTGTTGTCTTTTCTGAATTCCTGGTCACTTAAGGCGTAGATTTTCTTAACCCTCTAGTAGGCCAATTTTTTTATGAGTTGAAAAATTCAGGAATGGGTGAGTTTAGCACGAGAAATCCAAAACTGATGTCCATTTCGATCTGTGACAGTAACTTTTTCCTACAGGGGAGAAAAAACAAAGACTGTCTGGAGACGGGCTTGCCGATATACTTACACATATTTTCAGCTTTCTCTTACACATTGTTGACGTACGAACCGGCGATGCCGTCTGCAGACGGTCAAAAATGCAAAACTGGGGTTTTATATGTTGGCAAGCCGGTCTGTAGACGGTCTGTGTTCGAAAGCAATTTTCTCCATTTCGAATGGTGACATAATTATAAAACTTATATTAAAATACGGTGCTTTTAACAACGAAATCCACAGAATTTTTTATATCAAAAAATTTTTCAAAAGAAAAAATTTCTTTAATTACGAAATTACTAAATAGCAAGAAATAATTAATTTTAACCGTATTTTCAAAATCGGTAATTCAACTGCCGATTAAAATAAAACGGATTGACCTAACGGATTAAAATTTACTTCTCCGTAAGGGTACGATTTTTGTCTAAAGATCGTGCCTTACGAATATAAAAAAAAATTATTATAGGTGCACTAAAAAGGTGTTTAGTTAACGACCGTCTGGAGGCGGTTCTGCCTACTAGAGGGTTAATGAGGTTGATGCTGTAATTCGTCTTTTGCCTCCACGGATGGTTGGAATGATAATTGATCATTCTGGAGGATGCTACAGATTTCGCATACCAATTCGTTTTTATTATGTTATTTGAACGGTGAATTTCTACATCTAGGAAGGCTAACTTGTTTCCGTCTTCTACTTCAGTGGTGATTTGGATTTTGCTGCGTTGCGAATTAAAAACTTTTAAGATTTCTTCCACGTCATTTTTCCTTACGATAGCGAATATGTCATCTACATACTTATTTATGTATTTGATATATATGTCCTTAGTGTTAAGTTCAGCGATGCTGTCGTCAAGTATTTTATCTAAAACAATGTCGGCTACAGTTGGCGATAAGGGGTTCCCCATTGGCATTCCATGAACTTGTTGATAGTATGTTCCATCATATAAAAATTAATTATTATCTCGCAGGCAGAATTCTAAGGTCGTTAAAAATTGTTTTCTTGTGAGCGTGGTATGGCGAATTGAACGGGTATATTCGTAAATAGGGATACCACGAATGAAACAAGGATTTCGTCTTTTTCAATCCTAATGTTTTTAAATCTGTCTTTAAGTTGGAACGAATTGTTGACATTGTATTCGTGGAAAACGATTTCCTTAAGTGTATGTCCTATAAATTTTGAGTTTGTAGCATGGTACGTTAGTAGAGGCGGAAATCGGTCTGATCGGTGTATTTTCTTTATGTATCTTCGGAAGTCCATATAGTCTTGGTGCTGTAGCTGCAGTGCATGTCAATTGGTATTTTTTATGATTGTCAATATTTTTCTGTTTGTATAAGTCATTAACTATGTTGTTGTTTCTTCGTAGCAATTTTTGTGTCATGTGCATTCGAATAGTTTTATAGGTATCCCGGTCGCTTAGAAGACCTTTAATTTTTTCCTTATATTCAATCTTGCCCATCATTACCGTTCTATTTCCTTTATCAGAGTTTGCAATCACGACAGAGTATTTGTATTGTTTTATTAATCGTCTTGTATCTTCTTATATTTTTAGTACGAATTTTTCTTTTGGATCGTTCTTCAATTTATTTTTGAATGTATTAATTTTAGAAGCTATAACTACCAAAGGTGCCCCACTCTTGATTCACTGATTAAATAATTATTTACAAGAAGTGTAACGCCCTTTTTAACAGGGGAAAAAGAGACAGGCAAAATCCACAAGCTTTGAAGAATTTACTAAAAAACTAAACCCTAGTTCCTCTATTCAATACATATGGAAGGGGATAAAAACTCTGACGGGGACATATCAGGCTTATAATATTCACTCATTAACTATAAATAACAATATAATCACGAACTTACATTCAATTTCATTAGAATTTGCACAGAAAATTTCTAAATTTTCGGAAACATCTAACTTTCCACCCCAATTCATAGCCTTTTCCAACAATATACCTTACATGCGTGCAGCCGATACCATGTACCGCCTTGCTCTTTTTCTTGAAAATAGTATCAGCAGAGCTGGGTAAATGCAATTACATTACAATTACAATTACATTCCTCAGTAATTGTAATTAGGATTCAATTCCTTCAGTGCACAGCAAAGGAATCGATTACTTTTTCAATTCCTTGAAGTAATTTCAAATGGAATTGTTTTTTTTCTTTTATTCCATTACAAGGAATTTCATATTGTAATTGGAATAAATTACGTGCTAGTAATGTAATTTTTTTTTAATTCCTTTGAAAGGAATTGAAAATGTAATTGATTTTTTTCGAATTCCATTCCTCAAAGTAATTGAAAAAAGTAATCGAAAAATTATAAAAAAAAAAAGTTTTTACTGTTGAATTGCAATAGCTTTGTTAAATTTCTTGGTTGGTAACTGCCTTGAATAAATAACTTATACCTAAGTAGTATTACTAATTGGACTTTAAGAAAACTGAATAACTTAAACTGTAGCTGTTCAGTTTATAGGGTAACGGTTAAAATTTCCAAATCCTACCGCGCAGGCATAACTTGCCCGGACTGTTGCTGCCTTGGGCACTGCTGTTCTCTTGGACTAATCCCTGCGTATCTATAAAAATGCACTGAATTAATTGTGTATATTATGGTACCCTTAATTCTACCCAAAAAGGCGTGCCTTCTGGGGCCTTTGAAGTACTCTTACTGGTATCCTGCCTTACAAATGAGGATAGAGTCCGCTTGAATTACGAGCCCTGTCGGACTGGAGATCCTACCTCCTAAGAGTTTTATAAACAAATTGCATTGCTATGGCTAAATTTTGATGATAACACTGTAACGACGCTAAAATTACAAAAAAAAAACGCTGAGAGACGTAAAATTAATTTTAAGTAGTATGTTACGGATCTGTATACCGTTTTTTTTAGATAAGGTCATTTAGTACGGTTGCCAAACGTACTGATTTTATCAGTACAGTACTGATTTTTCAACTTTCGTACTGATTTTATTCATTCCTTCAATCAGTATGCTAATGTCCTGATTTTTTTTTAATTTGTACTGATTTGTACTGATTTTTCAATTCTGAGCAATCAAATTTGTAATAGGGTTCGTCCCACCAAGCTTGGTACGCTCTAACTCGGTGATCGGTAATTTTTGCCCATGTATTTTGTTTGTGTAATATTATTTTACACAAACAAAGTACTTTACGATTTGCTTAAGATTTTTACATAACGTTGGAACTTTCTTATAATTTACTGTTAAAAGTAAGAAGAAAATAATTTAATTATAGTTGACATGTTTTAGGTAATGTTTGATATGCGCAAGAAATTAATACAAAAGAGCAATCGTTTTATGGGCATATTGCAGGTCATTACCTACCAGTTGCGAAAATATCATGGCGTATAATTTATTTAAAAAGAGGGCTGAAATTTTTTGCCGAGTGTTGTTAGTTATCTCGAAAATAACTTTCAGTTTAATAATAACAAATTTGAATAATTGAATGGCTTTGCCTACAACTTACAATTCGTTTTTCTCAATTTACTGACTCAATTTAGATACTCTTTTTGGCGAATTCTTAGTCTTTCAAAGTTTTTGCGCAGTTAAAATAAGTAATTTAAGCTATGAGGAAATACGGATGCAGTCCTTAAATAGAGGTATCTTTCCACAGTTTGAATAAATATGTAATTTTGTTTTTTCAATACCACGTTTAAACGAAGCAGATGAAAGGAACTTACTTAAGTATAAAGTTTGCTTCCTGGCGAAAAGAGAGAAACCGATTAAAATTTTAGAAAGTGAACCTCAAATTAAAAGTAATATTAAAATATAATGTTTAGAGTTCTTTGACTATTTAAACACTGAAAGTGGAAATGATCTTATTATTGCTATTAAAAAATTTCATATATATAAAATAATTTATTGGCTCCTGTGATGATATTCTAAAGGTATTTCATACTACATGTTAATGTGTATACTCATATTAAAAAGAATAACATTTTTATTTTTTGTGAACAACATTTCATTTATATACCAAGATATTATTAAAAATAAGTACTCTGGCGTTTTAAAGTATTATCTGCTAGTGACATTCATAATTCTGCTTGGAATATAAGTGTACTGAAAAGTACTGATTTTTATAGCATAAAAAAGTCGAATGTACTGATTTCGCGCCAAAAAAATCTGGCAACCCTATCATTTAGTCAAGTTATTTTCATTTTAAGTTTTCATTGCGAATGAAAAAAATTCACACTTTAACATGGTCATACGGTCATGTACGATATAGCGTATGAGTAACATTATTTCCTGCTAGTATTCAAAAAATTATGGCACTCTCACTTAACTCTTGCAAACTTGTTTATTTATAAATCGATTTTCATCATTAGTAGTATTTTAAGCCGCAAAACAAGCAGATATTGGCTAGTCTATACTAATATATATTTTGAAAGCCGTTTTTTTCTGTTCGCAAAGCTCGAGAAAGGCCGTACCGATTTTTTTTAAATTTCGGAATCTACTACAGACTTTCCAAGGATGGTTCCCATACAAACCGAATTTTTCAAACTGCATATATTTGTGGTAGAGGACTAGAACTGGGTATGGGGATATATACATATATAAGATCAATTCCCTACTCATGGTGAAAAATTTGCATGGTTGGAGAATGGGGCGTGGCACCTCCCATATAAACCGAACTTTTCATATTGCATATCTCTGGAAGTGTTCATGGTAGCCTTTTTAAAACTCTTTAGTTTGACACCCACATGTCAACGTTTCACTTACTTTATCAATTTAACTGAGTTACAATTTCCAAATAAGTGGCAGCCCCCCCTCAAAAATATTTCCAACAGTTATCTTTCTTAAACCTCTTTAATTTGATACCCATATTGTAATATTTTATTTATTTTATCAATGTAATTTAGTTAAATTTTCAAACAGATTGCAACCCTCCTCAAACACATTTTCGGCAGTAAGCCTTCTTAAAACCCTTTGGTTTGACACCCACATGACAATATTTCATTTATTTTATCAATTTGACTGAGTTAAAATTTTCAAATAGGTGGCAACCCTCATCAAAAATACTGCTAACAGTTATTTTTCTTAAACCTCTTTAACTTGATACCCATATTGTAATAATTCATTAATTGTATCAATATAATTGAGTTTAAAAATTTTAAAATAGGTGGCAACCCTCCAAATTTTTGCGATATAATTGGTTCTGGTATTATACCGAATAATATAAAAAAAAAATTATTCAAATCGGTTCAGCCGCTCTCGAGTTTTGATGACCGTATCATACGAACACAACATTTTTATATATATAGATATACACAGAAGATGTCCAATGTGTGCTTTCGATTTTATTCTTTGACCACAACAAAAATTCCACGTTGTACATTCGTGAATGAACTTTCAGTTTCTCTATTACTTTTACAATTCCTTTGAGTAATTGAAAAAACTAAAGTACTCTTGCAATTCCAGGTAATGGAATTGAAAAAAAAATCAATTACGTTTTCAAGTCCCTTCAAAGGAATTGGAAAAAAAATTACATTACTAGCACGTAATTTATTCCAATTACAATATGAAATTCCTTGTAATGGAATTAAAAAAGAAAAAACAATTACATTTGAAATTACTTCAAGGAATTGAGAAAGTAATCTATTCCTTTGCTGTGGATTGAAGGAATTGATTCCTAATTACAATTCCTTGTAATTTGTAATTGGGAGTAATTTAATTCCTAAAGGAATCATTACGACCCAGCTCTGACGCCTCTGCATGAACCCCTATGAATTTTTATTGCGATAGTCGCTTAGAGACTAAAATAGTCGAGTATCGAAGGTTTGTGTAGACTTGTGTACGAAGGGCCTTAAGCCGTAGCAGACCTTATCAAGCCCCTTTCTTGTTTATTTAGATTCCAGTACATATCCGGCCGGATACTAGCTAAAATCCGGACGGATTTCCGGATTTCTATTAAAAATCTAGTTCAGAAATTTATTTATTTTTGTATTTTTATAATCCAATTTAATATTAGCTACCATTAGTAGTTAAAGTAAACAATTTTAATATTTTTAATTAGGATAAGAACCATCTCCGATTTATCGGTCAAAAATATATTTCTATGCGATGTGGCTTACCACGATTTCTTAACCATTGCCAAATATCCTGGTGAGCTCCCTCTTCAAAAGAAGCTTTACCCAGTTTTTGGCTGTATTGATGTCGAGTTTTGAAACATGGGTCACAAAATATCACAACAAGGGGACGATACGGGAAGCGGACGATATGTAAGCATGCATATTAGTACGATTTTCATCACATTTTTTAATAAAAATACATCAACCACGCGTTTTTGCTTATCGGAATTCAGTGTTTTTCATTTTTTGTCTTTGACGTTCCTCCTATATTTACCAAGAATTACACAGGCATGCAATATTTAAATTTTGTTTCCCCCTTCCAATAATTATGTTATTTTTTGGTTTTTTTCTAGAACGTCGAGATTTTTTTTTTATTGGTGACATATATATTTTCGGATTTTTAACAATTTGCATGAAAAGCCAAAAATTAATTAATTTTGAATAAAGAGACTAGTTAAATCAGAAAAACTTAAGTAATTTCGAAGTTAACGCTAGTAATGCGCCTTAACGCTAAGAAAATAACTTTTATCAATTTCTTAGCGTTAGTTTCGAAATAACATACGTTTTTCTAATTTACTTAGTCTATTTATTGGTATTTTTAACTTATACTGTTGAATTTTAAGTAAAAATTCAATTTTAAATTTATTAATTTTTGGCTTTTTCATTACCAATAAAAAACAAGTAAGAAAGTCAAAGTTCGGGCGGAGCCGAACATTAAATACCCGGCGCAAGTATTAAATATATGTTTTTTCACCTTTCCGAAAGCTACCGCTAGATGGTAAGCCGGGGTGTATCAATTTTGAGTAAATTAGCGTCCTTAAGTCTCGAAATATTGAAGTTTCAAGCATTTCTGAAATTTACCGTTATATGAAAAGCGGTCGTAATTTTAGTCCGATTTAAATAATTAACGTTTTGCTTTTATGTGGCAAGCAAAATAAAAATACCGAGTTTGGTACAAATTGGTAGAACGGTTACCGATATTCATATATGTGATCATAAGTGGGCGGTGCCACGCCCATTTTCCAAAATAAATTAGCTTTAATATTTACTGATTTATCGAAGATTTTGTATTTCTCTAAATTGCCGTTATATGGGATGTGGGCGTGGTTATTGTGCATTTATGTATAAATTTGTCTATATCTATCTCGATTCGTTTTGGCTGTTACATACAACCGTTATGTGAACAAAATTAATATATCCTTGTGCACAAGTGCGCTGGGGCATAAAAATCTCGATGTGCTAGAAAAAGCCAAATATGTATTTAAATTTAACACACTGAGATATTCAAAAATAAAAAAATTTAAAATTCGCAGGCCTGTGTAATCTATAAATCAGGGTTGCAGGCGGAAGTCATATTTTTAATACAGGATTATTTTATAACTTGGATTCCAAATGAGAAATTTTGTAATCTTAATTACGTATTGTAACAATAATGCGAAATTTACAAAGGGCAGCAGTCTACCGGATATCCGATCGGATATTCGAATCCGGCTCTTTACATGGTATCCGGAATCCGGTTATCCGGAAAAATCTCTATTACAAGACTGGTGCCAAACGAAAAGTGTTTGAGATAGCTTTTCTGATTTTTTCTTTTTGAATAGGTGCCTTCTAACAAAAATTATACCTAGTTGTTTATAAATTAATGAGCAGCTCCTAAACCATTAATCTGGTAGTTTGTTTACATAGATGATGGCAAACTTAATAACCTCACTAATTTAAGAAGAAATTTAAAATTTTGTTGGCAATGTGGTTACCCAAAAGAAATTTGTATTGATTGGGAGCACTTCAGATCTCAAAAAGACGAAATGTGGCTATATCTCAAAAACTTGTTGCGTTTCCAACAACAAAACACCTACTAGATTGCAACGTAGCAACTTTACACCTAAAATGTTACAAATAGTGCAGTCCCCAGTTATTTCCACTTGGTTACGATTTATGTAAAAACTATTTCAAATAATTTCTTTTATTTACGCTTGGATTTTTAAATAATATTATAATAGCACGAAAATTTCCTGAATTTTTCAGAGGCGGTGAATTTTCGTTCTTCATCACCGATGACATCCGTAACATCCGCTTCGATCACACCCGTGGAGAGAACTCGGACGTTTCGAAATAAACACCACCACGAACATCATTGGGGACCATTTTTTGAAGAACCCCCCAATTCGACAGCGGCAGGCGAAAATTCTATCTCAGTGCACCTATTCACAGAGGCTGCACTGAACTGTCGAGTGGGAATGCTAAAGGATAAAACTGTAAGTTACTTAAAGTACTGTTACCTTATCTATCTTTTTTGTCCGATCAGTTCAAATTTATTTTATTTTATGTTTGTAGGCTAGTCTGATCTTTTCAGTTCTTGTGCGAATAAAACTACTTTATTCCACTTTTCACCCGACGTTTCGCTAAAACTTTTTTAGCGTCCTCAGGGGTAGTGTTTATTTTATCTGTTACAACAAATATACAAAAATACAAAAAAACACACACATTAAGTATTAACCGAAAAAACAAGAATGTATACATATATAACAACAAATTGAATTTAATGACAAACCAACTTACATCGTTTAGATATTCAAACATAGATATGTATATGTATAAATACTTAATC
>NW_023458556.1:110692500-110721294 GCF_013731165.1 Rhagoletis pomonella | reverse complement strand
GACCGCTCGTAAAACTTTGCCTTCTACCGACTGAAGACGCTAATAATAAATGAAAAACAATCGTAACTCCGTCATGCTCAAAACCGTAAATAAAACTAAAACCACGCAACTCAATAAACGTAACAAAAACCGAGAATATCAAAAGTGCCTAAATCCGTACCCTCAAACCCACACCAAGTGGCTTACGCCTAGCAATCATGTTCATAACTGCTTGCATCTATCCTATACTAAAGTCCGTTCTCCCCTACTGTAGATAAATATGGACGTGGAAATGAGTGAAGCCACACCAACTACAACTATCCGTTCGGCAATCACCGTGCCCCGCTCGGCAGCACCGCCAGTAGCAGCTCCTCGCTCTACTGTGCCGCGTACCGCAGCAGCTCCGGCCGCAGCGCCTCGAAACCTCACGCCCCGACCCGCCGCCGCTCCGACGGCATCACCACGCGCAGAACCTCCACAAGGAAGCCCAGCAGCCGTACATGGCGTGTGATGTCCGCTATGTCGTCGCCCACATAAGCTACGCCTATGCTCCATTTTTAGGAGCATGCAGCCGCCTCAGCGCCAGCAAGTCGCGCAAGCTCATGGGTACTGCCTTAACTGCTTGGCGCTATCGCACGCAACGAGGGAGTGCGACTCACCCATCTTGTGCCAACTGTGCGACAGACCGCACCACACGTTGTTGCATCGGACCCCCGCACGAACCATTCCCGAGACACCAGTTGCCCACCGTAATGGGCGACGAAGACCGCAAGGCAAGGTAGCACGATCGCGGCGACCACCAGCACAACAGGGCCACCGCACTTTTAACCACCCCGGGGCTCGCTATCGCGCTCCAGCAGGGACCCATCGCCGGCACCAACCTACGCAACGTCCCCGTCGTGCAACCGGACTACGCAACGTAGTGGAGACCCTGCAGCAACTTCAGCAACTACTAGGCTGAAGACTCGCCTAGGGGGGCCGGGATGGCTAAATGAGTTCGGCCATTCCCCCTTTTTCGACCGTGAATGGCTCCGTGACAGCAGCAACATTGCCTAATCGCCTACTCACCACGGCCCGTTCCACCCACGTACACATAATACACCCGCACACACATATATACACATGAATTGTATTTACACATACACACACACATGAATTACAACATAATATGAAACAAAACACAATTTTGCGAATGTCATATCGAGCAGACGTGTTCTACGCTATAACCCCGCTACCGCAAATTTAATAAAGTGCATTAATATTCCCACCAAAAGGTTCTACGTTTTTTTTTCAAAAAAAGGTTCGAAGCTAGTGGTGAGTGTGCCCCCCCAAAGTGTCTTGCCCTTGGTGTAAGAGTAACGATGGTCCTTCGAGCCGGATAGACAGGCACCTTTGAAAATTTAAATTGCTCAAAAAAAAAGGGTGAAAACAGTGAAAAAAAACACACTTAAGCAAGTACATACATAAATATATACAAAAATAAGGGCAAAAGTGAACAAAAAGCAGCAAGTCATAAATAATTTACCAAAATAAAACGGGCGCGGCGTGCAAATTTCACACTTAACACATAAACCAAAAATTTCGGGCGCGAAAAAACCAAACAAAATTAATCACCAACAAGTGAGGAAGAGCATTGGGCAAATCAGCCACATAAAGGAAGCGAAGGCGCAGCGTCAACGAGGGAGGAGGACAGTATACGGAGCACAGGCACTCCAGAGGACAACATAGTTCAAACTCAACAACACCAACTAAACCCTAAAGCCCTTGAACACATCAAAGTGAGTTGTATCGTTCCACTTATTTACAAAAGTATCCTAAATCAAGCCAAAAACGCGAACTGAGCCCGATTTAATAAAAAATATTTTTTCTTGAATAACGGCGCTAGTTAATTTACAGCTGCCAGGAAAAATTCAATTGCGATACACATACACATATTTATGAAAATTTATTCCCCCTACCCAAGATATAAAAATATTCATACAGTCCACTCAGAAAACTAACAACTCAGCATAGCTTAAAAATGAAAGGCGCAAAATTATTTACATAAATGCCCGTCTGTATGTATCTAAATACATACAGAAATTCCGCAAAATAAATACAGTTCGCTTTAGAAGCTACATATAAAAAACAATAATTCCTCCGCTTGCTTATGTGCTTAAATTTCGTGTAATAAAACACAAACAATTATACCGCAAAACATATTCAAGTGGAAACTTGCAAATATTTCCAGCAATACCCCTTCTGTTTGTATAACAAACAGCAAGCAGGATTGCATAAACAAGTAAGCCACAAAGCAAAATAATAACTAATAAGAATTGGCGGCAAAATAACGAATAGCGTATGTGCACATAAGCACAACAATACATACGACATAACATTATTCCCCAATTGCCATTTCTTTACCTAATATAATACAGGCTTAATATTGGTGGTCAATATACATATGTACATACTCCCGTTTGAACCCAAAAATAATTTTGAAAACAAAGCATACTCACCTATTTATTTATATACAAACGGGCATACATCATATACAAAGCAACGAAAACGAAATTATAAATTATCTCTTTCTCCCGTCCTTCGCTAGTAAACATAGTCACACACACACTAACTATTGTTAACCACCCGCGCTTAACATATGTTAATATATGGTAGCATTGCGTGCTAACATTAATATACTCACATACATACCTACTAACCCAGTAGTGCATATACCTTGTACGGCGCACGTAAAGGAAAAATATTAAGAAGCGCGGAAAAATAAAATCCCTCAAGTTAAAGACTTAAATTGCGATAATTTAATGAGCAATTTTTAATTAAAAAAAAAACAAAAAAATACCAACCCATCGAAATTATTAAAATTTATATTACGAAAAAAAAAAATAATAATACATACGCACGTAAATAATAAAACTCGAAAGAGAGTATTGCGGATACATTGTGTTACTATAAAAGAAAAGTAAGTCAAAATCCGATCGACTATACGGGCACTCATATTTATCCATCATTAGCGGGTGGGTATTAAAATACATAGAAAAAAAAAAACAATTTTATAAATTCTCGAGTTCACATTTAAATGCAAACGAACAAGTCTCCCATCAAAGAACCAAAAACACCTCAATTGCTAGATATACCGAAAATGGTTGACGAAGATAAGCATCAAAGCACCCCTGCAGAAGCTACACGCTCAAAACAGGGTACGAAGCAAAAAAAAGACCAAAGACTTTTCGGCCGCAAAATTTATTGCGGAAAGTGACAGTCTAATAAGATACTGCACTAGGTTTTCCGCAGCCCCTATCCAAGACAATTCAGAATCAGTACTGGAAGTAAAAACCCACAGTCTTGATAATTTTTGGACACGTCTCCAATCGGCTTATGACGCCATAATTGAAACTGAGGATTCAGATCTACCTGAAAATTTTAAATCCTCGGCTTACGCCAAATATGAAAATTGCTTAGACCAATAGGAAGAAACAAAGGCTATGATTTCCGATCAACTAAAATTAATAAAGCCATTAAATGCACCTACTCCACCTCTGAGAGTAGAGCTGCCCCAAATACAAATCCAAGAAGCAAGTTCAGGCATACATCTTAAAGTGCCAGCATGTGATACAGAAGTATTTCATGGAGGTTATGAACAATGGCCGTCCTTCCGGGACATGTTTACAGCCGTATACATAAACCATCCAAAGTTATCTCAAGCGCAAAAACTGTATCACCTCAGATACAAAACAAAAGGTCAAGCAGGCGCTATAGTAAAACAATTCGCTCTTAGTGACGATAATTTTAATCTGGCTTGGGAAGCATTAAAATCACGATATGAGAATGAAAGAGTATTGGTCGACAACCAAATAACGATTTTAATGAACTTGCCAAAAATTCAAAAGGAAACAAGCGAAGAATTCATGAAATTACAGTCCACTGTATCAAACTGTTTGTCGGTTCTCGCGACACAAAACATTCCCACTGATAGTTGGGACCCTATTCTGGTAAACGTATGCGCTGCAACTTTACCAGAAAAATCGTTACTCTTATGGGAGCAATCGCTCTCATCCCGAAAAAAATGCCCAACGTGGCAACAAATGAAAGACTTCCTCACTACCCAATTCGAAATCGCAGAAAGGGTAGATAGAAAAATATCAAAGCCGAAAAATACACAGCTCGACCTCAATAGAAGCTACAATAGACCCCAAGCCAGTAACAATAATTTACATAATCGAAGTTTCAACAGAACTCAATCGTTCATCGCAGAACAAAACAAACGTATATCATGCGAATTTCGTAAAGGAGGTCACGCATTAAGATCTTGCGAGAAGTTTAAAAAACTTACAACAACCGAACGATATAATGTCGTTAGAAATAATAGACTTTGCACAAATTGCTTCTCACACTCTCACATGCAAAAAGACTGTGAAAGTAAATTCAGTTGTGTATACTGCCAAAAGAGGCATCACTCGATGCTCCACATTAATAATTTTACCCCCCAAAATAGCTCTAACTCGCAAAGAGCCACAGGGCTAGTTGCAACAGCTAGACCCGAACACCCCGAAAATCTCGAAAACGAAACCGAGAAACCATGCTGTTCGAAAACAGCAAATATACAAGCGCTTCATTCCGAAAATGAAAGCAAAATTTTGCTGCCAACCGCGATTGTCTCGATTGAACATCGAGGAGAATTGTTCAAGCTTAGAGCTCTAATCGATCAAGGCTCACAAAGATCGTTTATCTCATCAAAAGTACAAAACCGGCTAAAACTCCCAACCACAAACTCCAGCTTTGAAATTTCGGGAATGGGTGGAAGAGTAATACAAAACTCTAATAAAATCTGCTCATTAACCCTGATTTCCCCCCAATGCGGATGTAAGAATAGAGGCACACGCCATAGTTCTGCCGCAACTTACAAATATGCTTCTAAGCTATAAAGTAAATGGGAAAGATCGCCAAAAATTTGCCCACCTCAAATTAGCGGATCCCAACTGCCACACCCCCGCGCAAGTTGATATCCTATTAGGCAGCGACCTAATCCCCCAAATAATGCTAGAAGGCATTGAAAAAATTTCAAATACCTTGTTAGCCCAAAATACCATCTTTGGATGGATATTGAGCGGCCAAGTAAAAAAAAAATATCGGTATTCACAACTCAAGTTGAAGATATTTCAAACGAATACCTCAATTCTCAATTAAGAAGATTTTGGGAGTTAGAAGAACTCCCCCCCCATGAAAGTCATTACCCCAGAAGATAAGTATTGCGAAGACTATTATAAAGCCACAACTACAAGATCAAAAAACGGCCGTTACGTCGTAAGGCTACCATTCAAGCCACAATTTCCCGACACACTCGCCCTAGGTCGCTCCCGAACCTCTGCGCTTCAGCAGTTTTTAAGAATGGAGAAAACCCTACTTAAAAAAGGCGAGCTTAAATCAGCATACGATGGTGTCCTGGAAGAATATCTCGATTTAGATCATATGGAAAAAGTAAATCCATATGAGAACATAACCAAAGGTAAATACACCTCATTTTACCTACCCCATCATGCGGTTGTAAAACCAGACAAAAAAACAACCAAGGTAAGAGTAGTCTTCAACGCCTCGAAATGTACAAGTTCGGGCAATTCCTTAAATGACATTTTGTACACAGGACCCACATTACAACCCGATTTAATGCTTCTGATTTTAAAGTGGCGTATGTATGTTCAAATACGTATTTAACGGAGGCGTCGAAAAAATGTATCGACAAATACTCGTACATAAAGACGATCAAGACTTTCAGCGCATTATATTTCGAAATTCACCTAATAGTCCAATATGTGACTATAAACTCAAAACGGTGACATTTGGCGTAAATTGTGCCCCCTTTCTTGCCATTCGAACACTTCACGAATTGGCAAACGATATAAAAGAAAAATTACCCCTAGCAACCCCGGTGTTAAAAACACAAACATATGTGGATGATATCCTGTCTGGAAGCCACAGCTTACCCCAAGCGTACGAAGCACTATCACAAGTAATACAAGCCCTCAAGTCAGCAGGGTTCCCCCTAAAAAAGATAACCGCCTATCACCCTGAAATCCTAAAAGATATAAATAAAGAAAGTTTATTAGATTCAAACTTCCTAATATTCGAAAAGGAAAGTACAACAAAAAACCCTAGGCATACAATGGAATGCGATCTCAGATAAATTCTCATATACTCTTGAGTCGATATTTGCTCAATCCGCAATAACTAAAAGGCAAATTCTGTCGGCTGTAGCGAAACTTTTTGACCCCGCAGGATGGCTTTCGCCAGTTATGATACAAGCGAAAATCCTGATACAAGAATTATGGCTAGACGGAACTGAATGGGACGAGCAAGTGAAACCACTTCGCTTGGTAAAATGGTCCCAATTTGCTAACAACTTGCACGCTATTGCAGAGATACAAATCCCTAGATGGGTAAATTACTCCCCCGAATACCAAGTAGAACTGCATGGCTTCTGCGACGCCTCTGAAAAGGCATATTGCGCAACTATATATGTGCGCACCCAAATTAACAGCACAATTTCAAGCCATTTGTTAGTAGCAAAAGCCAAAGTGGCACCTCTCAAAACACTAAGTCTACCACGACTTGAACTGTGTGGCGCGCTTCTACTCGCAAAATTAGCCTCAACTGTGCAAACGCATTTAAACATGACCAGTCAAAAATTATATCTATGGTCAGACTCAGAGATCGTCTTAGCTTGGTTAGAAAAACCACCCCACTCATGGAAAACATATGTTTCCAACCGCACAGCCCAAATACTTGATTTAGTTGGGCCGGCAACTTGGCGACATGTAGCCAGTGCTGATAACCCCGCCGATCTTGGCACAAGAGGTTGCAAACCCTTGCACCTCCCCACCACCTCACTCTGGTGGAACGGCCCCAGCTGGCTAATAGAATCACAACAATTCTGGCCACAATCCTCCATACGCAACATAATTGCCCCAGAAAGTCGAAAAGTTGAAACCTTTCACACAATACTGGATGACAATGACATACTAGAACGATTTTCCTCGTTCCCCCGTGCCCTAAAGGTAGTCGCCTATATGTTCAAATTCGTAGAGCGCCTCAAAATTTTTTTTTTTTTTTTTTTTTTTAGATTGGCGCTAACACATATGTTAGTGTTTGGCCGAGCTTCTCCTCCGACTTGTAGCGTGCGCCTTGATATTGTCACACAAAGCGGAGGGACCTACAGTTTTACGCCGACTCCGAACGGCGATTGTATTTTTGTGAGAAGCTGTTTTTCATGGCAGAAGTACACTCGGAGGTTTGCCATTGCCTGCCGACGGACGACCGCTGTTAAGAAAAAACCTTTTTTCTATATTTTTTGCGATGTTGCTTTGACCAGGGTTTGAACCCGGGTGCTGCGGAGTGGAAGCGCGCACTGCTTACCACTACACCACAGCGGCTCAAAAATAAGGTGAAGAAAACACCGAATTCCCCAGATAACATGTTAACGCATCAAGACCTACAAAAAGCAAAGGTTTCCCTTGTTGCATACACTCAAACGCGCTATTTCAGCCGCGAAATATTACTGCTAAGAGAATCAAAACCAATTGATAAAAAGAGTCAACTCTTAGTACTCAATCCATTTCAAGGTCTGCTTAGTGCTAATGGACGGCTAGCGAACTCCAACCTCACATATAACGAACGCCACCCCATAATAATACCAGAGAAATCCTCATTTGCAACACTATACCTCAGATTTCTCCTCTGGCAGCTCTTCCACCTGAACGCTGCACTTTCGCTCTGCCCTTCACTACCACTGGTGTTGACTTTGCTGGGCCTTTCCAGATAAAGGCTTCCATGTTAAGGCCTTCAACCTTTACGAAGGGTTATGTGGCTGTCTTTGTATGCTTTACGACAAAGGCAGTACACATCGAACTATGTTCTGATCTGACCACTGCGGCTTTTCTCGCGGCATTTGCTCGCTTCGTCGGACGGCGAGGATTTCCATCCAAAATAATGAGCGACAATGGAAAAACCTTTGTCGGAGGCAAAAGAGCCACTGAAAAACAGTTTGTAAAATTTATAGAGGAAGTCTCGCCTGAAATCGTTCAAAAATACGCACCCCAAGGCATTGATTGGCAATTTATCCCACCAAGTGCTCCACATATGGGGGGTCTATGGGAATCCGCTGTAAAAAGCTTCAAAACACGTTTTAAAAAAGTCGCTGGCGCACACAAATTTAACTTTGAAGAATTTACTACATTATTAACCCGAATAGAAGCCGTTCTTAACTCACGGCCCCTCTCTGCGCTCTCGCAAGATCCCTCCGATTTCACTGCCCTCACCCCTGGGCATTTTCTTAGAGGTGCTCCACTTCTGGCAATACCCGAACCAGACGAGCAATCCTTATCTCTACTGAATCGATGGGAACGAATGAAAATTCTCCATCATGAATTCAGTCGTAGATGGAAGGAAGATTATTTAAAAGACCTCCATAAAAGATATAGATGGAAGAATACTCAAGAGGAGCCTAAAATCGGAGAATGTGTTCTCATCCACGATGAGTGTCTTCCCCCCACCGAGTGGCGCCTCGCAAGAATCGAAAAATTACATCGTGGCTCCGATGGTCACATACGAGTCGTAGATTTGCGCACACAAAACGGTACACTAACTCGACCGCTCGTAAAACTTTGCCTTCTACCGACTGAAGACGCTAATAATAAATGAAAAACAATCGTAACTCCGTCATGCTCAAAACCGTAAATAAAACTAAAACCACGCAACTCAATAAACGTAACAAAAACCGAGAATATCAAAAGTGCCTAAATCCGTACCCTCAAACCCACACCAAGTGGCTTACGCCTAGCAATCATGTTCATAACTGCTTGCATCTATCCTATACTAAAGTCCGTTCTCCCCTACTGTAGATAAATATGGACGTGGAAATGAGTGAAGCCACACCAACTACAACTATCCGTTCGGCAATCACCGTGCCCCGCTCGGCAGCACCGCCAGTAGCAGCTCCTCGCTCTACTGTGCCGCGTACCGCAGCAGCTCCGGCCGCAGCGCCTCGAAACCTCACGCCCCGACCCGCCGCCGCTCCGACGGCATCACCACGCGCAGAACCTCCACAAGGAAGCCCAGCAGCCGTACATGGCGTGTGATGTCCGCTATGTCGTCGCCCACATAAGCTACGCCTATGCTCCATTTTTAGGAGCATGCAGCCGCCTCAGCGCCAGCAAGTCGCGCAAGCTCATGGGTACTGCCTTAACTGCTTGGCGCTATCGCACGCAACGAGGGAGTGCGACTCACCCATCTTGTGCCAACTGTGCGACAGACCGCACCACACGTTGTTGCATCGGACCCCCGCACGAACCATTCCCGAGACACCAGTTGCCCACCGTAATGGGCGACGAAGACCGCAAGGCAAGGTAGCACGATCGCGGCGACCACCAGCACAACAGGGCCACCGCACTTTTAACCACCCCGGGGCTCGCTATCGCGCTCCAGCAGGGACCCATCGCCGGCACCAACCTACGCAACGTCCCCGTCGTGCAACCGGACTACGCAACGTAGTGGAGACCCTGCAGCAACTTCAGCAACTACTAGGCTGAAGACTCGCCTAGGGGGGGCCGGGATGGCTAAATGAGTTCGGCCATTCCCCCTTTTTCGACCGTGAATGGCTCCGTGACAGCAGCAACATTGCCTAATCGCCTACTCACCACGGCCCGTTCCACCCACGTACACATAATACACCTACACACACATATATACACATGAATTGTATTTACACATACACACACACATGAATTACAACATAATATGAAACAAAACACAATTTTGCGAATGCCATATCGAGCAGACTTGTTCTACGCTATAACCCCGCTACCGCAAATTTAATAAAGTGCATTAATATTCCCACCAAAAGGTTCTACGGTTTTTTTTTCAAAAAAAGGTTCGAAGCTAGTGGTGAGTGTGCCCCCCAAAGTGTGTTGCCCTTGGTGTAAGAGTAACGACAGAGTTTATACCTGTGTCTTTATAGCGCACTCGCTGAAACCAATCAAAATTTACTGATTTTATTCGATATTTCTTTAATAATTAGATTCGTTCCTCAACTTTTCTGGATGGGACCTATAAACTGTTAAAAAGCAAAATTGCTCTCAGAGAAAGGGAGAAAAACCAAAAAGTACGGGAACGTTTTTCGGGTAAAAACTGGTTTGAGCAAAATCGGACTAGTGGTTCTCGAGTTATGTCAAAAAAAGACCACCAAAGGTGACAATGATAGTTATATATATATCTCGATTCCTAGACGTGACCCAGCGAAACGCCGGGACACGTATAACTGTTTTTGACCGATATAACATTTCCCGTTGGTTTCATCCCATCCCGATTTTGACTGTCGCATAGTGTTATTAAATAATTTGAGTTTAATTGTTGAACAGGGGGCAACTCTTCGAAAAACTAAAACCAGTTTGCACATCTACAAACCTGGCGCTTTAATTTGACATTTCATTTTTGAAAATCGGGCGAACGGTACAGATCTTTTGTCCTGGACAAAAAATCCCTTCGCGTATTATATATGTATATAGTCACTAGTATCCGACCGAAGGTTCGGTCTGGTTTCGGTATTCGGCTGATTTTTGATCTTCGGCCAAAAATGACGAAATTCACAAAGTGTATTTGTCGTGAAGTTAAATTATTTTACGACAGTTGTTAAAATTTTGTTGTTGTTTCACATTTCTACATAACACTTTTGAAAATGTAAGAACTCTATATCGACACTTTTGCGCAAAATTATCGTGTGTTAAAAAAACAAAATTTTACAGGAAAGTGTTCTTTGTCTTTTTCTCTGCTTTGGCTAGCACCAATAATACCAAAGTTTAGATTTGCTGAGATTATTGAGAATCGCATATAACTAAATTCAAGATTTATTTTGTAAGGTGTCTTTATTCTAATTTCTTAGCACATACGAAAATTTCCCCCACAACATTTTTTCGGGTTGCTATGGGGATTTAAGCCCTAATATTAGAACAGGTGATGCGTTATGCGTACGGTGACCATCCGTCCTGTATTATACGGGACAGTCCTCTTTTTTTTGATCAATTGTCCTGGTAATTTCTTTGTTTTATATGGGATGCCAAATTTTCTGTATTCCTTTTCATGTCCTGTATTTGTCCCGTATTCAGTGTTCGGCATTTCGGTGCCTTAACAGCCCATTAAAATGGCATGCCTATGAAACAGTTTTAAGTGATGTTGGTATATGATCGTAATTTTCTCCAAGTTATTAGTTTCTAATCTGAATGCCTGTGATTCGAATAGAGAAATAGTGACCAAAATATAAATTAGAACTAGACATTTTAGCAACGTTTTTTTCTTTATTAAAAATCTTCTTTCTTCATTAAAATTTAATATAATAAAGTGCAAATGCAGGGTGTGCTGCACATTTGCTTCTCTTTTAAAAATATTATCGAACATACTTTGTACGAAAAAAATGCGTAACACCGTAAAACAAAATCCAAAAATTAACGGTAAATCCTAGCTACTTCAAACTTGCACTTTACTGTACTAAAATTTAAGGAATTTTTTTTAACAATTTTGTGTGGTAAAAATCTCGGGAAAAATATCCCATAAGTTTGAGATGTTACTTTAAGGATGCTCTTTCAGCTGTAAGATCAGCATCATTGAAGAAGGTTTTAAGATTTGTTAGCTTTTATGGAAAAAGTAGCGAACTTATTTTTTGTCCCGTATTCGGCCCCCATAACTATGTAGTCACCGTAGTTATGTGTTGTGAAACAAAAATGCATCAAAAAGCGAATTTCGTGAAAATTTAACTTACGATAATTTTGCGCAAAGCTATCGATATTTAAAAAAAATACATAAAAGTGATACAATTGCGTTTTGCTGTGATTTTGTAGAAACACGAGAGCTATTTGGAAGTTTTTCAACAGAAAAAAGTCAACTGCGATTTGCAATAGGGGTATTCTCTGAGTCTTGCAAAGCCCTTGCACGGTGCACGGATTGCACGGTTTGCAAAGCTGTCCCATACGAAAACCGGTTTTTACCGTGCAATGCGTGCAATATGTGCACCATGCAAGGCCTTTGCAAGACTCAGAGAATACCCCTAATGTGTGTCATAAAGAGCGTACCTTCGGAATTGAAGCGTCAAAAAAACAAACAAGCTTGAAAAAGCATTTACAATTGCATCCTTCACAATACCAAGAAATTTTAGCTGCTGTGGAAAAGGTTTCCTTTTGTTTAAAAAATAATAAAAAAAATTTGTTAAGAAATAAAAAATCACAGATTCACAGCCGGTTTCACCAGCAATTTAAATGGATTACGCTACGATATATTTTATAATGCGGAAATGCAGATGTACTATTGCAACGGTGGGAAAACGCGGTTCTTTGAGCCAAATGCGGTCCTTTGCTCAGCAAAGTGCGAATCTTTTTACTTTCTCTTTGCTTGGACCATTTTGGCTCTTTTTACTTTTTAAAATACATATTTCTTTGCTGGACATTCTTTTCCATTGAAAACGCACAGCAAAAAATGTATTGGTACCAGCGTTGCCACTAACAATTTTTTTCCCTACGAATTTTCGTCCCAAATCCGACCAAAATCGTTTACAACCTACCAAATAAATAAATTTGAATTACAAAAAAAAGCATTCTGAAAGCATACAGTTCACTTATCACAAAACATTTATGTATTTACATACATACCCAACGGGGCCAGAAACGCTCCATTAGTTCTATTGGAGCGCTCCATATTCAGAAGTAAGCGCTCCTTTCCTAATTTCACACTTCATTGTATTTTAACATTGTGTGTCATTAGAAAGAAGCGCTCCCTTGCTGCTCCCAAAAAAGACCTTGGTGAGCGCTTCAACTAAAGCATTTATAAAGCGATGCATGCAAATTTTAATTTTTACATTATATTTTTGTTTTAATAAAAGAATGGCGTTTTTGTAAACCATTTGATGGTTTTATTAAGTTAGCTTACATATAAACATGTTTTTTTTCTTTTCTATGTGATATACATACGAAAATACATACATACATACATGTTTGTACATAAATTAACTTTTTTTCAAAACAAAATATTTTATGTTACTACTCAAAATGATATTTATTTCTGAGCATTGCATTGTTAGAAATTTAAAAATTTATTTTTTACTTTGCTTTTGTACTGCTCCATACTTGCTCCTTTGGGGAGCAGCTAACTTTCAGTCCCGTTGGGTATGTATTTGTACTTTGTACTTAAAAAAAAAAAACAAGAAATAAATAAATGAAGATACACTCTTAGGCACAGAGATTAGATCATTTAACATTTCTTGGTTGTACGAATTATTTACATACTTATGTACATGTTATGTTCCAATAAGTTTAATTTCTTAAAAGTAAATTTAAATCATTTAATTACACATGCAAATCTTTAGCAGCTGACCACACATAGTCACATAGTGCGGGTCATTTTTGTTTAAAAGTTCCTTGCATAACATTATGCTATTGATACTGTCATCTTAAGTTTATTTCTTAGTTTAGTTTTTATGAAAGAAAGCGTTTAAAAATTTGCGTTCGACAGCCGCAGAGCTATGTGGTAATGAAATTATATTAAAAGCAAAATTGGCAAGATGCATGAAGCTATTTTCATTCATTAAATTTTTAATAGAATAAACTTTTTCCCAAAACATATCAATATCCAGATCGCTGGAAATACCAAGCTCACTTAGCCTCAGTAAATTCCACTGCCTGGTTATTATATAGCAGGATCGCAATCTATGAGATGGGGAAACTTAACAAAAGAGGTAAAATTGGTAAATCTTCTTTAGAAACTACCTTAGTTGGTGTCATTATTTGTAAAAGTTTTATATCTTCACGCTTGAAGTCAAATCTCAAATTTATTTGGTCCAAAAACCCTATGTAAAACATTAATATATTGGTTTTAACTTCAAGGATTCCAGAACAATTGATATTACTTTTCATAAGCATCTCAGCTTTCGTTCCAACAAAAATGTCAGATATTTTAATAATTTAATTTTTTAATAAAGTTACTGAAAATTAAGGGATAATATGCTTTGCTAGTTGCATATAAGTATGGCAAACGAGAGCTTTCAGCTTGGAACTCTTTGTTAAGATTGTTAATTATGAGGAAACTATACGATAGAAATAAAAAAATAGCATTTGGTTTTGCAATAAAATAAAGTTTCAAACTATCCCATTGCTCAACTATTCTTAACACAACGCTTCCTAGTAAAAGCCATCGTGTTTGAGATATGCCCATTAATTTGTTGGCTTTTACCGAACAGTAGTCCTGAAATTTCTTCGGCTCATGTATCCTCTTTGGACTGCGAGAAAAGAAACTATACTTATATGTTGCGGCACAGTGTCTCAATGCAGGCAATTTTTTACAAGCTTGAGCAAAGGTGAAGTGAGTGTCATGTGCACTTTATATTAAATAAATCGGTTTCTACACTCAATAATGTTTTCAGCCCGCCCAAGTGTCCAGCCATATCATTGGTTTCATCAGTGGCCAAACCAATTAGGTTTCTTATTTTTAAAGCAGGATTGGCAAATGTTTAAAAGGTACAATTGGCAAATATTTATATGCAAAATGATGTTTGAAATATATATTTTTATGATTAAGAATTTAAAAACTTAATTCAACTATCCGACCAAAATCTTACTTTGCCGACCAACCTACCAAATGAGAAAGAAGCGACCAAATTTGGTCGGAAAATCCAATAGTGGCAACACTGACTGGTACATAGAACACGTATTCTGTTTTATTTTGTTTCTGTTGTTGGTACTGTTTTTCCATTGGAATTATAAAATCTAATATATTGTAAGACGTCCACCAAAATATTTCGGAAAAATATTAAGGTTTAAGGGAGCTGGACCGATTTGAAAATACCTCCAACAATAGAGTTTTTTATGAATAAAAATAGTTTCTTAAAGATGTTTTTTTTTAAATCCCCTCAAGTGACAAAACGGTTTAAGCTTAAAAAATTTACATAAAAATATTACAAAAAAAAATATATAAAAAAATGTTTAACGGAATCGTAATAATGAGGTTTTTGATGCTGCTTTTTAACTTTTTTCAAAGAAAAGAAAAACTTGAATAACTGAACCTAAACTTTTCCCATTTTGACTTGTGAGGTATCATTGGAAACGTATTTTCTCACCCTTTTTATTTCTGTGCCAATAAGCTCCAAAGTTGAGCTAAGATGTGTTGGTATTTGAAAAAAAAAATTGGGACACGAATGACTTTTTTTCACATAAATAAAAATAGTGGGAAAATACCTTTCTACCGAAATCAAATAAGCCTAAATCAGAATAGTTTTGGTCCAGTTATTTAAGTTTTTCGTAAATCAATCTTTAAAAAAGTAAAAAAACAGCATCAAAAATCTCATTATTACGATTCCGTTGAAAACATTTTTAAATATTTTTATGCAGATTTTTTAAGCCTAATCTGGTATGTCATCTGAGGGGACCTTTTTCAAAAAGTTCTTTAAGAAACTATTTTTATTCATAAAAAACTCCATTTTTGGAAAGATTTTGGTGGACGGCTTAGAATATAATAAATTGTGTAGTCCCGACGGAAAACCGCAACTTTTTTGGTGATGCAGTCCAATGTACATACATACTATATGTATGCCAGTATTAATATCGTTGAATTATTTTAATATCTATTGCAAAATCTTATACAGACAAGACTATACAAATTTTTACTAGCTCCGAAAACAAGTAATTTCAAACGGTTGAAGTAAAATTTTTTCTGATGCTCATGAAAGGTTTGAAATCATCGGCATAGCAGAAGACTGCATTGCAATTACTTGTTTTATACTAAAACTGACAGAAATGGGCCTAAGTTTTTTTTCTTACCATTTATGGTCGTGGAAACATCGATAAAACAATCAAGTTGTGCCAACAAAATTCCTTATAAAGGCACTATTTATTGTTCCAAATACATAAATGAGGTTTCATTGGACTGTTAATGAATCAAGCTATTTACCTGTTTTACCATCTTAAAAACTTTTAACAAAAAACGTGTTTTAATTGACAGTGGTTTTTAATTTTTAAAATTGCGATGCATATTCTCTAATTTATTATAAGCAAATCATATTCAATAAAAATATTAAAACATTTTTTTTTTTCCAGGTTCAGAAGTTACGAATTTCAAAGTTACATTCTGAGCCGGGCCTCACTAATTTTTTCTATCTGCGTATTCGTGCGTGTTTTCGAATATGTGTTCTACATTCGTGCCGGAAAAATTAGGCCCACTCCCATCTATACCCTGCACCCCAGTTATGTCTTTCAACGTGTAAAAAACACACCTCCTACTTTTTATTTGCCTTGTAAAGTTAACACTCATTTCGCACATAGAAAGTCTCTAAGGCCGCCGCTTTTGTACTTTTTCATACACAATACATACATAGTATCTAAATCGGACTACATATGTTTATATGCATGTGCAGATGCACGCTTTTATTTGCATTCAAATAAACAAGTGGCATAAGAAACTATTCGTTTAATTTGGCTAAAAGGAAGAACGTAACTCACTTGAAACACTTCAAAAAGCTGGCTAGCTTAATTGGAAGTAGCAATGGTGGCAGCAGATGCACATGAGATGTGTAGCAATTGCGCCTGACCCAATTTCTGTACCGTGGTCCCACAATTCTGGACACTGACATGCACTCATAGAAGCGTCACAACGCCATAAAGGAGTTGCAGCCCCGGTGGCTTGTCTATTTGCTTTCTCCGTTTTTATATAATGCATTTTTATGTAGCTCAGACCGAAACTGAAAAAGTTTGCTATTTATGTACTTTGTAAGTAAATATGTTCACTAGGGCGGTCCAAAAAAAAAGTAAAGTCAGAACTTTAATGCTCTCAGACCCTAGAAATATATACAATTTTTTCATTTTAAAATAAAAAAATATTTAGAGGTCGCTCAAAGCGCTCAATATTTTCCATGTATTTTATATGGGGGAAACAACTTTTCGTAGAAATGGTAAAGAATAATTTAAAATCAATATTTTTTGATCGGAAAACTCTGGTTTGTCTTCAAAAGTTTTCCAATAATAATACCCAGTTGTTTATTTAACCATTATTTAATACAAAAAATTTTTTATTGGTCCCCTTATTGCATTTTCTGGTGTTTTTGGCGGACCTATAAAATATTGTTTCTAAGAAAAAATTGTTAAATAAATAGTTGGATATGACTATTGGGAATCTTCTAAAGAGAAGCAGAGTTTTGCGACTGAAAAATATTGATTTTCAAGAATTCTAAACCATTTCAACGAAAACTTGCTTTTTCCCCATATCAAATACGTGAAAAATTTAAGCTCTTTGAGCGACCTCTAAATATTTTTTGATTTCAAAACAAAAAATTGTGGAATATTTTTTTCACATGCATTTTTGGACCAGCCTAATGTACACACATATATACCAGGGTTGTTGCGAATATTCGCACTCGCATTCTCAACCGCGGAGCTTTCGCCTTAATTTTAACATTCACTTTCGCATTCGCAATAATCAATGCGGAGCTTTTGTGAATGTGAATGATGTGCAAGTGCATCGATAATGGCAACAAAATGACAAATTGTAGCCAGTATATTTGCCTGTGGTCGTGGGAGTATTTGTGTAACAAAACTGGTCAAATATCATATGTATCAACATTGATAAAAATGTTTTAAACATATTATTTATTAAGCTATATAACCGAGCTATCAATGGGCAGTCATACAATTTCCCACTTCTACTTGATCTTTGACGTACGTCAGAGAGAACATAGTACTTTAAATAATTTTTTTTTTCTGTGATTTAAATACCTGCATTGGTTTAGTACTTTATTATGATTTTTTCGGACCAATCTTAAAAAAAACTACTAGACACAAAAGTGAGTGTGCACTGTAATTCTTAACCAAATTTTCGTTTTTTGCTTTTGATGTTACATATATTCGTATCAATAATTTCAACTGGGGCTCTTTGGTGAATTTATTTTTAGCAAAAATTTTAAAAAGAGTAATTTTGTTTACTTGTCGGGCAATATTTTGGGAAATGTTTAGTTATTGGCCCATCGTTTTGGGGTGGGGGCGGAGGGGGAGGGGGACAGTCGCCACTTTAAGAAAAGCCCCACCCCCCCCCTTGGGAACCTCCCACAGACCCCTGGGGAACCGTTTGAAAATGGGGTAAAAACGACATTTTCCGAGGCAAACTGAGCAGTTTGAAGTGGAATATAACCCAACTAACGAAAACCGTGGGATTTTTAAATAAAAGAAATTATCCCAAGTTGGTTATCAGGCGATTTGAAAAAAAAAATTAACTAAAAAAAAAATTAAGGAAAAAAAATTTACTATAAATATTGTGAAATTAAGAAAAAGCGACAGATAGAAATGTTGTAGTAATAGTAATATGATAGTATTTTAGCGCAGAACTTCTTTTTGCGTAGGCGGCCTTCGGCCGCACTTAGGGATTATAACCCTCACTACGTAGAATTCTCTTATGTGTTGCGAAAGAAAGGGGGCTGAACACCTTTTGCAGAGAACACCTTTCTGCGTAGGCGGCTTTCGGCCGCACTTAGGGATTATAACCCTCACTACGTAGAATTCTCTTCTGTGTTGCCAAAGAAAGGGGGCTGAACACCTTTTGCAGAGAACACCTTTCTGCGTAGGCGGCCTTCGGCCGCACTTAGGGATTATAACCCTCACTACGTAGAATTCTCTTCTGTGTTGCCAAAGATAGGGGGCTGAACACCTTTCTGCGTAGGCGGCCTTCGGCCGCACTTAGGGATTATAACCCTCACTACGTAGAATTCTCTTCTGTGTTGCCAAAGAAAGGGGGTTAAACACTTTTTGTAGAGAACACCTATCTGCGTAGGCGGCCTTCAGCCGCACTTAGGGATTATAACCCTCACTACGTAGAATTCTCTTCTGTGTTGCCAAAGAAAGGGGGCTGACTGGGTCATATCATATTTTCTTTTGTCTCTCATCCTTCTTGTATATTTAGCAGTTTGACAGCTAAACGCCGCCATTTAATTTGCATATGCAACCAAAGGCAGACGCGTGGTTTTGAAGGTGTTTTTATTTAATAAATTGTGATTGATAGGTTAAAACTAAAGTAATACAGAAAGTTGTAACAAGTCGAATAAAGTTTAAAGTGAAGGGGAATATAAAAATGCATTGGTGAAGTGGCTGATTTAAGCAAAATAGGAGTGACAAATGTACGCTAATTTCCGAATTTTACAAAAAAAGGCATATTTCAAACCCAATTTGTAAATAAATTAGTGACCAAACATTACAATAGTGGATGTTAAAATAATGGGTAGACCCTTGGCTACAAGTGTGTGCAATTTTTTTGGATCGGGTCACCCCTTTGGATGCAATACCCCGAAATAGGTGGGCCACTTACTAAACAGTACCCAATATTTTTTTCATAGAGATATAAATTGGATCCTTGGCTAAAAACTTCTGTGGTAAAACTGTCCCTTCTTTGCTATTTAAAGTCAAAGAGTAAGCTCCTTCAATAGGGATTTCCAGCAGAAGTGAGCAACGGCTGGCTATAAAGAGAATCGATGCTCAAATAATTAAAAAGCTATAGGTCTGACCTTTATTTAGATAAGAATTACGTAACTATCTGAAATTCAAATGCCTATAAAAAACGGGGTACTTTTTGAAAATAATAACAATATTCTGATCCGATTCGGCTGGCAGTCACGACTTTGAAAACAGAATTTTGTTCAACATTTTTCATTCCTGGAAAATAATTATTTATTTTCCATATACACCTATTTCGCTCGCTATAAGCACAAGTTTTTCAAACCAGGCGGAGAAGAAAGTATTAAATAAATAAAATAAAAAAAAAAGAACTTTTTAATATACAACGCTTTAATAAATGGACGAAAAATTAGAAAATAATATTTCTCAGTCCCACAGAATTTGTTTTGATAACTTTTGATTTTGAAATTTTAGCAAAAGTCATTATAAACAATTAATGACATTGAAAACGAAAAACGTGAAGCGCATGCAGTACAAAGTAGAGGTTTACGCCGACAGGCTTTGCGGTAGCGGCGTGGTAAACTTCAAAAAAATCGGCGACGCGTCTGGAAACGCCGGCCCTACTGCCCATAAGGTAGATTCCAAAGAGCCATGAGGCTTCTAATCTTATCATGTCATCAGATCATAATTCTATTTACTTCATTCATTGAATTAAAATGTTGAGTGACTGCTGCTGATGGATGGGCGAACAGAAGAAAGTCTATATAGTATATACATTAGGTTTCCCATCGAAAATGCTTTTTTTTTGACAATTTAAATACCCTACCCCCTAATTTTATTCGTTTTTATGAGAAATATTATTGCCTATTTTTATAGATTTTTTAAAGGCCATTTAGAGGTCGCGGCCTGTCGATTTAGGTCAGAAAATACGATTTTCTAGATTCATGAGTCCGATGGGCACTCTAATATACATACATCTCTATGTACTTTACAAATCAGTATGTACTATTTCAATTTAAAGAAATAATAAAAATTTAAAGGTAAGCTATTGGGGTAATTTATGTCGCTATCAATAAATTTTTGCAATAAGCTTATCAACCGTTATGTTAAATTACGGAGTTCTTACGATTTTTTGCGGGTTATATATTGAAAATAAGGTTGGCCTACTTTTTTCCAAAAGTTTAACCCATCAACTACCACCGGAACGGGCCTTTTTGACACACTGTTTGAAAAATGGCTTATAATTGGTTAACATTTCCAATAATATTTTAAGCGGCAAATTTGTCTAAGGAGAACAGAATGTAATGCAAAATAATAATAATTTTTACCAAAAAGGGGGACTTAAACTCTGTGTAGAAAATATTGCGCGGGAGAAAAACCTTCCTGGGGTTTGACAACCACTTAGGAATACTAACGTAATTTTCACACAGCCACCTAGTTCTTGTATACGTCTGTGGAACCCCAGAATAAAGTAACTTACGAATGTAAATATTAGCAAAAAATGTGTTTGTTTAAAATATTTAAAAAAATACATAGAAAAATCAACTTGTCTTTGTTTTATCTCCAATAATTGAGGAGTTAGATGCAAAGAGGCCGCCTCTATTATAACTGCTTTCTGAGATATTGGTGTTAAAGTTTTTGATGTGTTATAACTTTCTTGTTGTTGTAGTAGGTGTATAAAAAAGTAGTATTGTTGTAGTATTGAAAAGAATTGCCTACTGCGCAAAAAATCGTTAGATTACTTTAACTGTAATAAACGCTTTCGTCGAAAAATATGTTACCTATGTTTTTTCTGAGTTACGCTATTTTTGGAAAAATAAAGGAGATCATATTCTTGTCCAGTGGCCCAAATTATGCAAAAAAAAACTAATTTAAAAATGTAATTTTCATTTCGTAAAATTGTGTTTTATACAAGTAGTATTTAGTTCCTTCAAACGATGTATTCAATGTACATATGTACATCATGAAAATTTTGTACAAAATTCCTTAGGCGCCGAACGCCGCCGCCGCCGCGCCTATATTTTCGTAACTCGGCGGCGGCGCGTGAGGAATGACAAAAAACGATTGTTTATTAGGAAATAAATAAAATAAAATAAAACTTTTTAATATACAACGCTTTTATAAATGGACTAAAAAGTAGAAAATAATATTTCTCAGTCTAACAGAATTTGTTTTGATAACTTTTGATTTTGAAATTTTAGCAAAAGTCATTATAGACAATTAATGACATTGAAACCGAAAAACGTGGAGCGCATGCAGTACAAAGCATTCGATTTGATTGACAATAGTCAAACTACATAACATTCTACAGCGAAAGTACAAATTTGAGATCGATTTTAAGCGGTCGTTATTCATATGCCCACATACATGCATATGTTACTTTTCATATCAATTCAAGTGTATTACATGCGCCCCTCGCTTTTCATTTTCAATGTCATTAATTGTCTATAATGACTTTTGCTAAAATTTCAAAATCAAAAGTTATCAAAACAAATTCTGTTAGACTGAGAAATATTATTTTCTACTTTTTAGTCCATTCATAAAAGCGTTGTATATTAAAAAGTTTTATTTTATTTTATTTATTTTCCACTTTTTAGTCTTGTCTGTACAAAATGTTGCAATAGATATTAAAATAATTCAACTTGCAGTGAAAGAGAACAGAAGACTATGCAAGCACAATGTTGTTTGCTCACATTTAGTATAAATAATGTGACCAACTATTTCATAGCTCAAAGAAGTACAGCTTAGGTCAGGTTAAGTTAACGCCGCGTGCCGATTACGAAATTTCGAATGCGGCTAATTTCGACCCCGGAGAGCTCAGTGTTTGTTCAGAAGTGCGAGCCAAATTGCTTCCATCTTAGCCTCGCGAAGGTTGGACAGTGTAAAAGAAAGTGTGGAGATGATTCCACTTTATCTTCCTCTTGACAGCTGATACAAAAGGATCAGTTGAAATTCCTAGACTCACCACATAAGACAGGTAACGTGTTGTAAAGTGCCCTATAAAAACATTTGCTGCAGCAGAGAAACGTCTTATTTTCCTTTTTTTATGTCACAAACGGACCCGGTTTCCCTTAGCCTTATAGCAGTTCGTGCTGGGACAATTCTGTCTGCAATATCTGCAGGCGCCGTGTTCAACATATGTATGTTAAGCCCCAGTGTAGGTGTGTTTCCTAATGCTCTGCTAGTTCCTCTTTTGCAAGTGTAGCCTTCTCTAGTGAGTTCCACCAGACAAAGGCTCCTTGAAACCACATAGGCTTAAATCTGATTGAAGTACAAAATATCGCAAAGAAGTACATTTGACTGTACTTCGAAGTACGAAGTACAAGAGCGATAAAAGAAGTACTGTACTTCCGAAAGAAGTACGGTTGGTCACATTAAGTATAAACATACATATGTACATACACACATATAGCAGCAGCTTATTTCATTTAAAGAAATGGCGTGTCGTCCATTTCCGCTGTGACGTATATAAATATTGCATATATTTAGGAGCAATATTTAACTTCTTCTGGCGGGGCGACATCTAGAGTCTTCTAATTGTATCTCCTTGATATGATGCCTACAACGAGGTTGATATCTAGACTAGGTTGATATCTAGAATTTTCCATAAATAGCTTTGCTACATTTATAGTAGGTGCATTCTTTTGCAACCGAGCTACAAAAGAACACTCGCTTAAATGACGAAATACACGCAAAGCAACAACACAAACTCGGCTATTTATCCGAGCTCAGCCAGTTCGGTTAAAAAATACGCGACCTGAAGGCTATTGTTGGTAAGTGAAAAAACTGCTCTATTGTGAATTGTTAATGGGAAAGTGTAGAGGGAAATTTTTGCTTCCTTTTATACGTGACTTATATTTTAAAAGAGTATATATATTACGCAAATACCTCGCATAATTGCTCATTTAAATTGGTTTTTGTATCTAAATCCCGTTAAACTAATCACATTTTATTGCCAGCTACCAACAGGGTTGCTTAAGTAGCTAAAAGGAAATTTTACCCGAGTTGTGCGTTCTTTTGTCGCTCGCTTACAAAAAAAAGCAGCTAGTATAAATGGTGGTCTGGACTGGCACGTGAGTAATTTTGGCTCACGTTCACGCACGCTCACGTTGATGGTTTTTTAAATCACGCACACTCACGTCCTGCTATATTTTTTTCAATCACGTTCACGCACGCTCACGACGCCTATTTTTTCAATCACTCACGCTCACGCACGGTTTCTCACGGACATTTTTTTGAAATTTAAACTTTATTTATATAAATAGTTTATCATATAAATAGCCTTTTTTCACACAAGTATTATTACAAAAGCTTGGCCAAACGCCTAGCAAGGGCTGAAGGCACTATTAATATTTTAACAAATTTCAGATATACATACTTATGTATCTATTACGAGTATAAAAAAGAATTGGTATCAATATTTATTCAACGTATGTAATATTAAAATGACATTAGCTCATATTTTTGTTTAAAAATAAAATTTTGTCGAGGTTTTCACCAAGCAGGCGTGTACATCTTTCTTCCGGAATTCTGCCTGACACACAAAAAACCCCTTTGCTGAGCTAGCTGGTATGTTTAAAATTTGCCTGGAAAGACTTCTAAGAAGGGGCAAATCTTTAGCTTTCTCCCAAAATTTTAAAACATCGTCACAACTTTTGTTTTCTGATTTTTTCAAATAAATCTGTATTTCCGTATTAATTTCTTCAAAAACTGTTTCTGCAGATTCGTTTGTCGCATCTTTGAATTTGTCAAAAGTTGCACGGGTTTATGCCCTTTTCGAGGTAGAAGGAACATCATCATCCAGAATTCGGGAATCGTGCTGAGGGCGAGCGCTCTTTTCTTCAAGTGCATGTCTACCTAAGTTATCTTCAAGCATTGCTTTTACTGTCCCTATTATATGTTCGCGCTGTTCTGCAGATATAAACTGTAACTTTTTAAACGGAGGATCTAAAAAAAATCCCAGAAAATGGATTGAATGGTTGGAATCTTTTATTGAAAGCAACAGCTGTGTTTTTCTTCAAATCGATGATGACTTCGGAATCAGATGCATTCACTTCACAATAGGGGTATTCACGATCCGATGCATACTGTCTAGCATGGTGCATAGATAGCATGATTGGCTAATTTTGTTGTTGTTTGAACACATGAAACAACAACAATCATGCTATTTATGCTATCTATGCACCATGCTAGACCATATGCACCGGATCGTGAATACCCCTAATGCTGTTGTAGTATTTTGTACCACAGAACATACTCATGGATGGCGCTCAAATTTTCAGAACACATCTTGAAAGGGGCCAGAAATTCTAACAATTTTTCCAACAAATCTGCATTTATTTTAGATAGTTTATGAAGCTCATTTATTCCTATTGTTGAACTTCTTGTCGCATTTCCTGAATGCTTGACAGCATTATAAATAACGAGTTCCACCGTGTCTTAACATGTTGCTTTAAAGACTTTGATAATTTCTTATTGAGTTCGGTATGTTTAAAATAACCTACAAGCTTTTTTGAAGGGTCTATCAATTCACTTAACTTAATATTACAGAATGCCTCCAATGTCAAAGGAAAAAGAATAAATGTTGCCACTCAAGTGAAAGTTAAACAGTAAGTTTACGAATTTATTTTAGATTAAAATACAAATAAGTACATACATACACATGTGAAAATGACTTGAATGACGAAAATCTAACTCACTCACGCGAAAATTTCAGGCACGCACGATCACGGATATTACGTGATTTTTCACTGAAAGCCGCTCACGCTCACGCGTGAAAAATCATGACACACGGTGTCACGTAGAAAAGCACGACTTTTGCCCATCGCTAGTCTGGACATACAACATTCAAAGCGGTCTGGACCAGGGTTGTTGCGAATATTCGCATTCGCATTCCCAACCGCGGAGCTTCCGCATTAATTTTAACATTCGTATTCGCTTTCGCATTCGCAAAAATCAATGCGGATCTTTTGCGAATGCGAATATTGAAGGGACAGGAAATTACAGTTATTTTTTTTACGAGTTAAACATGGCCAAATATTTTTTATTCCCGACTAAAAGTCCTTTCCGGACAATAATCAAACCGCTTATCCAAATTAAACAAGTTTGGTATCAAATGAAAAAAGACTTAAATAGCTTTAAAACTGAAATGTCTAAACGAGCAAAGCCACCTATTGAAAAATATTTCAATAAAAAATTTTAATTAATTACCATAGAACAAACCTTGGGTCAAGTATATGATTTTCTTTAGTATTAAATTATAAAAAAAATATAAATAGAGGCGGTAACCTTCGTTCGTTATTTCTGTTTAAAAGCTATTTCAGTCCTCTTTCACATGATATAAAATTTGGTTAATTTTGATAAACTGTTTGTTTATTATCCAGAAAAAACTTTTATTTCGGAATAAAAAATATTAGGCCAAGTTTAACTGGTAAAAAATAACTGCTATTTTCGGTCCCTGGAATATTGTGCAAGTGCACTGATAAAACGTATATCTGGCCAGTCACAGAAGAAAGGATTAAAAATGAATTACAAAAACTAAAATCGAAAAACGCTTTTGACGTTACAGGTTCTCCAAATTCAGAAACAACTAAAATAATGAGAATGAAAAATTCTTTGGAAAACAACGGTGTTTAAACAACGATCTTGCCATGATATTAGATTGTGAAGATGAAAGTCAGGAGGATACATCCGACATTTGCAGCCCGATGCAATTCTCAAAAAAGAATTATTGCATCCGCAATAAAAAAAAAAAAAACAATAAAATAACTAAAAATCCTCTCGACTCGTGCAGCGTGAATCCAAAAGAATTTACAATTTTGTCAAGTTTCAAGTTTTTCAAATTTGTCGCCTCGAGCGAGCAGTTATTTAGTGGCCCTGATTTACGACCCTTTAAAAACTTTTTATTGGAGACAATGTTCAAATTTTTAAATTCAAGTACTAAAAAAACATTATTAAAAATTACTAACATTTACATTTTTTATTTAACTAAATCACCTAATTTACTCACCTAAATTATTTCTTAACAAGTAAAAAAGTCTAAGTTCGGGCGGAGACGAACATGAGATAAACTTATATAGATATACATATGTATATAGGATGGAATTAATTTTGTATACAGATCTCGGGGACAAGTTCCAGTCCTCTGCAATAAACACCTCCAGAGATATGCAGCATAGAAAAATCAATTTGCATGGGAGTTGCCACACCACCTTTTCCAATAACTCTCATTTTTCTCCATGAGTATGGTATTAGTTTCACATACATACATACATATGTATTTCCATACCAAGCTTGAGTACTTTACCCCAAACATTTGAAGAGATATGCAATATGAAACTTTCAGTCAGTATGGGAGGTGCTACGCCTCTTTTCCAAAAACGTCTATTTTTCTCCGTGAATATGAACATGATTTCACACAGTGTTGGCAAACTGTTAATCTGATTCACCATTAAAAATTAACGATTAAAATGTTAATCGCGATTAAAATTAATTAGTCGTTATCGACTGTACGATTAATGATAAAATTTTTTAATCGTTAATCGCTGGCTCCGATTACGTTTATTCAATTTAAAACATTAATCGTTAATCCAATTAAACATAAAATCTGATTAATTTGTCTAGTTTGTCCGAGTTTGAAACCAAACACCAATTATAGTAATTATTTTGTGTTTTACACTTATAAAAAGCACATAATATAAAAAAATTATAATTATTGTTATTAGTAATACATAAACTGGGAACTTTTACAAACCTAGTTTGTAAAACGTTTGTTGGATTTAATCGAATTAACTAACTGATTAAATCATCAATCGATTAATGCCAACATTGATTTCACATACATATCACTATACCAAGTTTCAGTTCTCTCCCACAAATACTCCCAGAGATATGTATGTAATATGAAAATTCCAATTTGTATGGGAGGGGCCTTGAGTTATCGGACTTACTTTCAGTCTAAGACCATCCTTCCTAAATCCGTAGTAAGTGTACTAAATTTCGTTCTGATCGGAAAACCGGTTAAGGAAGTAGCCTATTTTTCAATCCAGGTTATAAACCATCTTTGAACAAAATTTCATTTTCAAACAGGGGCAATTCTTAAAAAAGTAGCCTATTTTCCAGTCTAGGTCATAAGCTATCTGTGTGCAAACTATCATGCAAATCAGTTCAGTCATTTACGCGTATTAATTTAATTAAACTTTCCTAATACGTGATAACTCTTAAAATAGTAGCCTATTTTCCAACAGAGGTCATAAGCTATCTGTGAGCGAAATGTCATGCAAATCTGTTCAGTCGTTTCCGCGTTTTAATTTAAGTAAAACTTTTTTAACAGGTGGCGACTCTTCCAAAAAATTAGCCTATTTTCCACTGTAGGTCATAAGCTATCTGCTTGCAAAATTTCATGCAAATCCGTTTTAGCGGGTGGTAACTCTTAAAAAAGGTAGCCTATTTTTCAACCTAGCTCATAAGCTATCTGTGTGAAAACTTCCATGCAAATCAGTTCACTCATTTCCGCGTATTAATTAAATTAAAAATTTCTAACAGGTGGCATCTCTTAAAAAAGTAGCCTACTTTCTAACCTAGGTCTTAAGCTATCTGTGTGCAAAATTTCATGCAAATCCGTTCAGTCGTTTCGGCGTATTAATTTAATTAAACTTTTTTAACAGGTGGCAACTCTTAAGAAAAGTAGCCTATTTTCCAATCTAGGTCATAAGCTATCTGTGTGCAAATTTTCATGCAAATCCATTCAGTCGTTCCCGCATATTAAATAAATTAAACTTTTTTAACAGGTGGCAACTCTTAAGAAAAGTAGCCTATTTTCCAATCTGGCCCATAAGCTATCTGCGTACCAAATTTCAATCTCATAAATTGTTTATAATGACTTTTGCTAAAATTTCAAAATCAAGAGTTATCAAAACAAACTCTATGGGACTGAGATATACTATTTTATTATTATTACAACGCTTTTGTCAACTTGCAATGTTGTATGGCCAGACCAGGGATGTTGCGAATGTGGAATTTTAGACATCCGCGGATGCGAATGCGGATGCGGATGTTTAAACGCTAACATCCGCGGATGCGGATGCGAATGCGGATGTCAAGTATTTTTATACCCGAACGCACTTGTGCACAAGGGTATTATAACTTTGTTCACATAACGGTTGTTTGAAACAGGCAAAACGAATCGAAATAGATATAGACAAATGTAAACATAAATGATCAGAATGAAAAGAGAAATCGATTAAGCGGTGACTGTCTATCCGTCCGTCTGTGCACACGATAACTCGAGTAAAAATTTAGATATCTTAACGAAACTTGGTACGTGCACTTCTTTCGGGCATAGGATGGATGGTATTGAAAA
>NW_023458556.1:110683402-110692400 GCF_013731165.1 Rhagoletis pomonella | reverse complement strand
TTTAAAAAAAAAAGTTATCAAGCTCTTAAAAAATCACCCGTTACTTATTTCTAAAAGGCATTTTTCTGTTACCAAACTATGTATATCACCTTTAATATTTTATCACATTTAATGAAGGGGAGAAGCTCATGTACATGGGAAAAATAGTCAAGTTGTTCAAATTTAGTTATTTATTAAAAAAACGTGGTTTAAAAAGCTGAAAGCACTGTATGCCGTTAACAAAGCTCCATAATACTTCATCAAATTGAATGGTTGAAACACCATTTTGGAGGAAGGCTTCACTGCTTGAGGTAAATATAAAAACTTTTTAATAGGGTTGCCCCTGCTTAAAATATGTCGAGTAAAATATTGCAACGCGTTCAGGGAATGAAAGGCATTTAAATGCACTCATAACCAGAATTAATAATTTTGAAGAGGGTTGCCAACTATTTAAAAATTTATATCTATATATATGTATAAAACAAAGTTGCTTACGTAATACCGAGCATGGCTAGAGAATAGATTGTCCTGTGAGCTGTCCTTTTGTTGTGTTTGTCTCTTACCAAGGAAAATTTTAAAAAATTTCCGATTTGAAAATTGCGGAAAAATTAATTTCCCATAGATTTTATACTCGACATTTTTTTATTTACTCAATTTTGATCGTAATACATATTACAATTAAAATGGTTGCCCAGGTTCAAAATAATATCAATGCTAAACAATTATGCTGGCTAGGTTAGATTAGATTGCAAATTATTACCGGTTCCATTTACAGGTGCCGGTTTTGAAAAATATATGATGAAATTTTGTTTAAAAAAACAAAATCAGCCTTATCATGAGTTTCATTTTCCTCGCACCGGTTCACTTTTCACTTTTCGTCGAGGCTGAATGACAGCTCTGATATCAAAATAGATTAGTGTTGTGCGAATTTCGTCACGGACATAACGATTTGGTTAGGTAATTCAAAAGGGTTATGGAAGTTATGTATGCCTGCCTTCTGACGACCACAAAACCATAATCAGAGCAGATAAATGTACCACTCGAATTCATAAAGTGAGTAATTGATGAAAGTGTTGTACCAAAATGTTCCAACAAAAAATTAATTTTAGGCGAGACGAAGTTCGCCGGGTACGCTAGTGATAATTTATTTCCGAAGACCTGATAGACGTGTCACATCCTCCGAATTTTATACAAGTAATTTTATAGTTGATTGCAGAAGAGAATTCTTTAAACGCAGCACGTTGCGCTTTTTTAGCTTAGTATTTGAAAAGGTTGTTGCTGCGCTTGTAAATTAAAATACATATCTGTGAAGCTCCGTGTACCTTCATATTTGTGCCAATTTTGTTATTTTAGAATTTCAGTTTACAAGTTTTTGATAGCCATTGGTTTTTCTTAATATAAGAGCATAAATATGTCACCACAATGATTTTAAGTTAAGCGTAATTAGTTTTTTTTTTTATTCATTTCCGCATTTTATTGTATTATTTAGAAAAAAAGCACACCAAATAATTTCGTCATACGAAAATTTAACAAGCTAATTCCATTTCTTGCTCGATGTACATAAATACATTTCAAAGTCACTGTAAACCAGTAATGATCAAATAGAGCTCTTATCTTCGCCTGCCCATATAAATTCCATAGAATCTAATTAAAAACAGTCATGTGAAAAATATTAATGTTTTATCCTCATTAGCATAGAAACCCGATTTAATATTCACTTAATTGTTTCTTTTCTTTTTTTACAGCAACATCAGCCTTGCACATGTCAAATAATAAACTAAGTATTGATGCTTTGAACACCACAGTCGTGGAAACAGTTGGCTCAACTTTATCCTTATCTTCTGCGTCCATGGGAGCTGACACCGCAGCAACAGCGGAAACGACGTTCACACTATCGCCGCTGTCCAGGAACTCGCACAAAACGTCCAAACCTGTGAATGGCCGAATCATTAGTGCGATAGACGCAGTTGGAGACTACACCGGTGCGATGGTTAGCACGAGCACAAGTTATATGCCCAGTGGTTCGTCCTCAACAACAAGATTGAATACGTTCACAACCACCAGTAAGCTGCCATTTGATTATGCGCTTACAAAGAAATGGGCCGGCTCAGGTAAGTCGGGAACATCATAAAAATAAATTATTTTAAAATAAACTTTTAAACACGAACTTAACTTCTAAGTTGTAATTAAAAATCAGATTAGCCATACACAATTCCTTTATGGAGACTCAAAAAATACAAATTATTATTTTTTTCTAATAGCCAAAATCGACACTACTGTAGTCGAAGATATCACACTTAAATTTTGGTCCCGATTGGAGTCGGTAAAGGCGCGTCGCACAGGGGCCAGAGTTCAGTTTACCCTAGGAAGACTCAATAAAGTAAAATTAAAAAAATAATTAAACTTTTTTTTTAAGTATCCAGCTCTGAAAAAAAATCACAAGAATTATTTTTCATTATTTCTGTTGCTTAAAAAAGCACTTTGCTTCTGCTGCAAGGTGCATTAAACAAGGTGTGATGACAACTCAGGTCGGCTCTCTTTTAAGGTACTATTACCCTGCCAGCAATTGGAAAAGAATTTTATCGCCTATCGTCCGGATGTCACTTCTTCGTCACTATTGGAAGTTATCAAAGCGCTAGTAACTCATTTCACAAAAACAAAAAACGTTTCTGTCGCTTTCTATCTTCTTAAGAGGTGCTCTGGCGATTTTTACTCTTTGAAGTTTTCAAAATTAACAAGGCAAATCTTGATCAATCAAGTAAAATTATATTCAAGGCATATTTAATAAGGTAGAAGTGACAACTAGCTCGAACTCTCTTGTAGCTCTTGTAGTTACCCTGCAGCAAATCAAACTGGTTCAGAACTTGAGCTGAGCTAGCCTGAAAAGGGTCGGTACTGGTTCTTCATCTATCTCAACTCAATGCTTTCAACTGTCTTTTTTAACATGGCGATGTCCTACGAAGTGACAATTGTCGCCCTCTGCAGAACTTTTGAACTTGTTCTGAGCTGACTCTGGCTTAGATGGCTCTGAGACAGTTCATATAACAACAGTTCCTAGATAGTTCAAAAAGAGGTGCCTCCGAACTAGAAATAATTTGGTTAGTTTTGAGCTGGTTCTTAGAAGTATAGTACAGAGCCTTTTCTTTAAATAAGCACGCATACAATTTTGTAAATAAAAAATATATACTTCATTTTATGTTTAAAGAGCTATTTGATTTGCACTAATTTACTTTTTGAGGCAAACTGTTCTTTAAAATTAGGAACATAAAGTGTCAATTATTCCTTTTTTTCTTTTTGTTATTCGTAAAAATAATTTATATTTGTTACATATAATGGGTATTTCTGGGATACTTATAATTAAAAATCTAAACTAAATCGTGTAAAAAAATGAGAAAAACGGTGATATATTGAATGCTTATTTGTGATAGCTCAGCGTTAAATTGTATTAAGTGTATTGAAATTTAATACATAGACTCCCCTGCATCTAATAAGAACATATAGAATTTTAAATATTCACAATGATTTTCATGCTAAATATTTTTCGTAAATTTTTTATTTAAGGATGGCTCATAAGTATTATAACATAAACAAATAAATTCACGTTTCTAACTGTGTTGGTAATTTAGTAGAATTCTAGAAACTATTATAAAAACTTCAATATTTTAAATCAGAGTTTATAAGTATGCAGTTCTATAAGCCATTAAATTTTAGTATAATTAATCGCGCTGATTTAATGTAACACTTTTTACGCACGCTCTTGAAGATATTCTCCAATTTAAATATTTTCGTTTAAGATGCAAGATTACACTTTACTACACTAAAATTTGAATACTCGAAATAGTTATAATAAAAAAAATCTTTATTTTTTATATTTTATTTAAAAATGTTTATTTTTTTTAAATCTGATTACAAGGCAAAAAATTTTGATGAAAAATCGTTAAATTTTACTTTGTTTTATATAAAGTTTTAAAACACGGTTTATATGATTTTGTTTCAAGCATCATGATTTGTTTTATAAAATAATAACAAACAAATTTTAACTCTAAATATATTGTGAATATTTAAAAAGGAAATGGCGCACAGTGTTTCGACAGTGACAGTTGGTAAAAAAACCGGTTTGACTTAGAGAGGGAATAGTAAAAGTCATAAGTACCAAATTTTACATTATTTACTCACCCCCTTCTTCACGAACGATACATTTCCAAAAAAAATACGGGAATGGGCGCGATACCGACTAATCAGTTTAGTTGCATTTGGCGCTGAACCCATTACAGAAAGTGTTTATTTTTCAATTGTAATTAATTATCTAAATGTCGTGGAATATTCAGGTGAAGGTATTTATCATTTATTTGGTATTTTCCTATTTCCTTACCAAAAAATTTACTTTGAAATGTAGATTATAAAGATTATTAGTAAAAAAAAGTGTGAGTACCGGTCCGTCAGGTCTTGAAATTAGAGTAATATTTTAGAGAATTTTATGTAGTTTTCGAATATATAATTTGATCTTTGCGCGCGACTTTGCAAATATATGTAATTTTTGATTTTCTTAATTTTTGATTTTCAGCTTCTTTTTGCATAATTTAGCGAAAAGAATTTTTCAAACAATGAAAAAATCCCACCAGATAGTGGGAATAAGCGAGTATTGACACCTAAGTCATTTTATTGTATAACCTTTGTTTTCTGAGAGTGAAAAGCAGGAAACAAAAATTACCCAAAATTCTATCACATTTAATGACTGGGCCCACATTTTTTGTGAGTTTTGAACGTTATAGTAATCCAATCTTCTCCATATTTTATATTTAGGTTTTTCTAATAAAATAAAGACTACAAACAAAATTTCATCGAAATCATTACATTAATGATACCAGTAACGACTTTTTTTGGAAATATTTTAGCAGTTGCCGCATAAACTATGTAGAGAACTACATATTAAATAAACGAAAACAGTTTGCTATTAGTTTTAGGGACTAAAAAATCGAAAAAATATAGTATAGCATCTCTTGTCAGCTTTCACATGACCAGGATGAGTAACATTGATCACAGCGCAACTAGCAACATATGAGTTTCAACCGTCCAGCTCTGCATCCCTTTTGCAGTAGTTCAGAGACAGTTCTGAAATTTGTGGGGCGGAACTAGCGCTTTGCCAGACTGTCCCTAAATTTTGCTGCAGGGTAGTTATAATGTCAAAAAACTGTAAACAAACAAATTAACCCTATGAGTTGCGAGTGCTATGTTTGCTACAAATTAGTATCAATTGAAATTCAACATGGTGAAATTATACCAGGTGTAGTAATAAGACCGAGATGAAAGATTTGACCCTATCTTGTTTGAAAATTTGCCTTTAAAAATTTTTATAAGATAACCGAATGTCAGGAAAATAAAGCGAGAACGCTTTTTTACTACTTCACCTGTTTATAATTTCACCATGGAAATGCATCAGCATAAATACATACATATGTATATACTTATACTAATTTTAAGAATTACTTCAATATTACCTTCAAAGAATTTTAGCTGCATTCGCATCTTGTATGCACAAATACATACCTACATATGGGCAGAAAAGAATACCTCATAAAGGAAACCACGTAATTAAAGAAATGTTTTATGAAACTGTTTTAAAAATTTTTTTGTTTCTATTCGCCCAATGTTTTTGCGCGTTTAGTTTCTTATTTAAATATTTACTTCTAAAAAACATCCGAACTTATAAAAAACGATTTAGTGTTTTCTTCTACATACGTATGTATATCAGTGTAAATCTAGGTGCTAACGTGGTTATGTGTGCATAATTTTGTAAGAAACTACCCTGCAGTGAAACCCCAAACTAGTCAGGAAAAACACTAGTTTACAACTAGAATTTTCTGACTGAAACCGAACTAGTTCGAAAATGACCAGACTTGTACCAAGTACAAAACGATTCATTCGTGCCCGGTTTTATTTTACTTCGACATTTTAAAACAATAAAGTATGTACACAAAATATTATAACTTTTATTTGGGTATATTGTAAACCATTAAAGCGAGTACATATTCAATTATACCAAATCTGTTAAATAATGATTAATAATCATAATGATAACCAATATTTTTAAAAAAGATAAAAGATATAGTATTTATTGTACCTGAAAGCTTGTACTTTTAATAACATATAATGAAAAATGCATTTAAATTTATGTTCGAAAGTTTGAAATATTTATGTATTTATTTTTCCTTTTAATTAATACTCAAAATATTTAACACTAGTTCAAATCTAAGGCTGCTAAATAAAAATGTGTAATATATTAAAGTGTACTTAAACAAACGTTTTTATTGTATATCCATGAATTTATTCTATTGTTTGACTCCCAAAGTAGTGTTTTCGGTCCATAATTGGTCTAGTATTTTTCTGTATCTTTTGAACTAATGTGAGACTGGTATATTTTTGACCGAAATCTGACAATTGCCATCTCGTAGGACATCGCCATGTTAAAAATACCATTTGATTGCATGGAAAAAAGATAGTTGCCTGACTAGTTGGGCATGCGGTTCATACTAGTTGTGAGGTAGTTTACAACTGGTACATTTGACTACAGGGTACTCTTACTTAGTTCTGAACTTTCGTGTGCTTCAGGCATTTCAGGCATAGGAACCTCCCAGGCATGGGAACTGCAAGCGCTTAAAAATTTGGGCATGTAATAAAAGGTTCTTTCCCGTACGCAACGCGTGATCCCGCGGGTGCCCAAAACAGCCCATAAATCGTTCCCGTACTCAACAAAATGGGTAATAGAGAGCGGAAATTAGAACGTATTGGATCGTAAGTGTCTTCTTCTTCCTGCCCGAAACAGCCCGGACTCTTTCTCCGGGTAAAAATTGATAAACTGTCAAAGTGCATATCAGCTGTGTTTACCTGTTGCCTGTATTTACTTGTTGCTTTTAAGGAATAGTGAATGGCCTGTTGATTTATTTTCAATCTTTATATACTTAAAATCAAATTTGTGAAACCAAAATTCAATGTCCAAGAGTTTGCATTTAAGTGACAAAAACAAAAACAACGTGAATCAGCTGTATCTCAAATTCTGGGCACGAAATGTGGTTTTTTGCGTTCCCGTACTTCTGGATTATGTTCCATTTTTGAGAGCAAACTTTTTGCTTATTCTCTAATTACCGGCTTCGGTCCGGATTGTTAGGGAAAGAACCTAAAATCACTCGCGTTGAAATGATTTCCACAGAACTGCAGCTGTTCTCCCAACGAAGTCTCCTAACTTCGCAACTAGGCGCCTTAAACTATAGCACCACTTTAACGTATTGGCTATTGCCACACACAATGCAACGCTCGTAGTTCCTGCTCTTTTTCATTTTTGTATATGTATGAATCTATAAAAGCACGTGGTCGAAAAACAAAAAATTCATACAATTCAAAACTATATCAAAGCACGCAATTGAATTTTTAATGAAAATTAAAAAATGCCAACTTGGAAAGGGTTAAAAGTTATTCATCATTTGACATTATAGTCGGTGTTCAAAAGAGAGAAATGTCAAAATCACTTCTACCTTGTTTAATATGCCTTGATTATATTTTTGTTTTAAAATTAATTTTTTTTTCGTTAACGTGCAGGCAATCTTCTTCGAATAACTATTAATAAAATTATGTTTAGATTTTAAACGGATGTGTTATTCGATTTATTGGGGCGTATTCTTGTTTTCGTACGAATCGAAAACCATGAAATTTTCCTATCATTTTTTATACAAAAATTTCAAAATTTCGATTCGTACGAAAACAAGAATATGCCTCATTATGTTAATGCCTTTTTACTGCTTTTAAAAACGTTTAGTTTAATTTCATAAAATATAAGTGCGTTTGAGCTAGCAATCTAAGCCGAAAGCAGGATAAAAATGGCGTAAGTAACTCTGCGGCTGTGGTTGCAAGCTCAGAGGTACCCCAAATTTCCTATTAAGTTTTATCAAAAGTTTAACCAACAGAAGAGTCTTCTTTAACACTTCAGTCTTTATCGCACAAGTTACTGTCATTCCTATCGAAATAGTTCCTAATTTCTGCATCGCATTCGTATCATAAAGACGTGACGTCTTGGTGGAACAGCTATTCCCGAGAGCGGATAAGAATTCGAAAAAATAGCGATATCATCGGCGATGATTTTCACAGAAATGTCGTGTCGTATTAGTAACTTCCGCAATCGAAAATGCTGGCAGGGTATGCCAAAAATATAAGCAAACGATTCAAAATTCATAAAAATTTTTTTTCAATTTAACTTTATAGGTTGGTTCTTCTGAGAGCAATGTCCCATTCAATCACACTTGTTTGAATACATTTTGTTCTGGTGTAAATTTTCTTTAAGAAATAAATATAGAAGCACTTTTTTCTTGAGAGCAGCAAACTGATTAGAGAATTTTCAATTTTTTTTTTTGTTTGTATGTTTTTATTTATTGAATCTTCTTTTTTCGAAATTAACAATAAGTTTTCAAATCTGAAAAGCTACCATTAAATATAAAATTCCTGCGGCAATGCTTAGAAATTTTTTATTTTATATATATATATTAAACTCCTGCGCAATTCCATTTAAACGGCCTAACAAGACATCCGATCGCCGCGCAAATACTTTCCCTCCTTTACTCTCATCCACAATATAACCAGTAAACAACCTTCGGTGAATTTGGCGACTGCCTTCCTCGGGGATGAATATCCTAGGGATGAAATTATTGGTACACACGCCTTCCAAGCACGCAGGGTTGCTTTTAAGAAACAAAAAATAATTAACTCCAAATAGTTTCAAAAAGTATAGTGTAAAACGAAGTTTATTGAATAATTCCACATAAAATGGTATACATAATGTGACCAACAGCACTTCTTTCAGTACTCTTTTTGAGCCGTTGTACTTCGTACTTCGAAGTACAGTCAAATGTACTTCTTTGCAATATTTTGTACTCTCCAAGGCAAATTGAACAGGTAGTATCAGTAGAGCAGCTGATTTGATTTCTTTTTTTCAAATTATTCGGTCTCTAAAATGCCAAATATTTTTAATTTC
>NW_023458556.1:110682088-110683302 GCF_013731165.1 Rhagoletis pomonella | reverse complement strand
AAAGGCGCAAAATTATTTACATAAATGCCCGTCTGTATGTATCTAAATACATACAGAAATTCCGCAAAATAAATACAGTTCGCTTTAGAAGCTACATATAAAAAACAATAATTCCTCCGCTTGCTTATGTGCTTAAATTTCGTGTAAGAAAACACAAACAATTATACCGCAAAACATACATATATTCAAGTAGACACTTGCCAATATTTCCAGCAATACCCCTTCTGTTTGTATAACAAACAGCAAGCAGGATTGCATAAAAAAGTAAGCAAAAAAGCCAAATCATAGTTAATAAGAATTGGCGCAAAAACAACTAATAACGTATGTACACATAAACATAATACATACGACATAATATTATTCCCCAATTACCTAATACAATACAGGCTTTATATTGTTTATCGGTTCATATACATATAACATATATGTACATACTCCCGTTATTTGAACCCAAAAATAATATTGAAAACAAAACATACTCACATATCTATTTACAAGCGGATTATTAGCAAGCAAACTGCATTGCTCAGTTACCTCCCATCATTTGCATGGACTAACATATACGTATACATACAAATATACGTATATACATGCCTATATTCTAACGCAAAACTGCATACCAAAAAGTTATAAAAAGAGCGGGTACGAAAAATCGCGGCATATATAGAATTTTTTAACAAATTGATACATTACCTGATACAAAGAAAATCAGAGCAATAGATTTTCAAATAAATTATACATCCTAATAGGGGATTATTAAATAAACCTCCAAAACGCGTATATATCTACATAACATTTCCATTGTTAAAAAGGTGCGGTAAAAACCATAATAGTGCGGTTCTTTATATTAATTAAATTAATTTGATCGGGTACACAGCTCACTAGCTGTAATTCGTATACCCAGAAAAAAAAGGGACAAAATAAAAACCAAATTTTTTGTCTTTACAAAACATCCATAATAAAAGAGCGGTTATATTAAGTAAAAAGGCGATACGTAACCTGACTAATTTAATTGGAGGTTACTCATGTATTTGCTTAGGCAGTATACACGGAGAAAACCCGGAAAAAGCTAAAAAAAAATAAAAAATAAAATAAAAAAAATAAAATAAAATAAAAATAAAAAAAAATAAATAATACATAAGCACGTAAATAATAAAACACGAAAGAGAGTATTGCGGATACATTGTGTTACTATAAAGAAAAGTAAGTCAAAA
>NW_023458556.1:110677287-110681988 GCF_013731165.1 Rhagoletis pomonella | reverse complement strand
ACTTTTCTTACAAATATGTTTCGGTGGTGGTAACAGATCTATATATAAAAAAAAAATTACAAAAAAACACAAAAAAAACATTTTTCCGAAAACTTGAAAGTTAACCACGCGTACATATAACGGGTGATTTTTTAAGAGCTTGATAACTTTTTTTTTAAAAAAAAACGCATAAAATTTGCAAAATCTCATCGGTTCTTTATTTGAAACGTTAGATTGGTCCATGACATTTACTTTTTGAAGATAATTTCATTTAAATGTTGACCGCGGCTGCGTCTTAGGTGGTCCATTCGGAAAGTCCAATTTTGGGCAACTTTTTCGAGCATTTCGGCCGGAATAGCCCGAATTTCTTCGGAAATGTTGTCTTCCAAAGCTGGAATAGTTGCTGGCTTATTTCTGTAGACTTTAGACTTGACGTAGCCCCACAAAAAATAGTCTAAAGGCGTCAAATCGCATGATCTTGGTGGCCAACTTACCGGTCCATTTCTTGAGATGAATTGTTCTCCGAAGTTTTCCCTCAAAATGGCCATAGAATCGCGAGCTGTGTGGCATGTAGCGCCATCGTGTTGAAACCACATGTCAACCAAGTTCAGTTCTTCCATTTTTGGCAACAAAAAGTTTGTTAGCATCGAACGATAGCGATCGCCATTCACCGTAACGTTGCGTCCAACAGCATCTTTGAAAAAATACGGTCCAATGATTCCACCAGCGTACAAACCACACCAAACAGTGCATTTTTCGGGATGCATGGGCAGTTCTTGAACGGCTTCTGGTTGCTCTTCACTCCAAATGCGGCAATTTTGCTTATTTACGAAGCCATTCAACCAGAAATGAGCCTCATCGCTGAACAAAATTTGTCGATAAAAAAGCGGATTTTCTGCCAACTTTTCTAGGGCCTAAAATTCAATGATTTGCAAGCGTTGCTCGTTAGTAAGTCTATTCATGATGAAATTTCAAAGCATACTGAGCATCTTTCTCTTTGACACCATGTCTGAAATCCCACGTGATCTGTCAAATACTAATGCATGAAAATCCTAACCTCAAAAAAATCACCCGTTACAAATATACGTATATACATGCCTATATTCTAACGCAAAACTGCATACCAAAAAGTTATAAAAAGAGCGGGTACGAAAAATCGCGGCATATATAGAATTTTTTAACAAATTGATACATTATCTGATACAAAGAAAATCAGAGCAATAGATTTTCAAATAAATTATACATCCTAATAGGGGATTATTAAATAAACCTCCAAAACGCGTATATATCTACATAACATTTCCATTGTTAAAAAGGTGCGGTAAAAACCATAATAGTGCAGTTCTTTATATTAATTAAATTAATTTGAACGGGTACACAGCTCACTAGCTGTAATTCGTATACCCAGAAAAAAGGGACAAAATAAAAACCAAATTTTTTGTCTTTACAAAACATCCATAATAAAAGAGCGGTTATATTAAGTAAAAAGGCGATACGTAACCTGACTAATTTAATCGGAGGTTACTCATGTATTTGCTTAAAGCAGTATACACGGAGAAAACCCGGAAAAAGCTAAAAAAAAAAAAATAAATTAAAAAAAAATAAAATAAAATAAAAAAAAATAAAATAAATAATACATAAGCACGTAAATAATAAAACACGAAAGTGAGTATTGCGGATACATTGTGTTACTATAAAGAAAAGTAAGTCAAAATCCGATCGACTATACGGGCACTCATATTATTCCATCATTCGCGGGTATTAAAATACATAGAAAAAAAAACAATTTTATAAATTCTCGAGTTCACATTTAAATGCAAACGAACAAGTCTCCCATCAAAGAACCGAAAACACCTCAATTGCTAGATCTACCGAAAATGGTTGACGAAGATAAGCATCAAAGCACCCCTGCAGAAGCTACACGCTCAAAACAGGGTACGAAGCAAAAAAAGACCAAAGACTTTTCGGCCGCAAAATTTATTGCGGAAAGTGACAGTCTAATAAGATACTGCACTAGGTTTTCCGCAGCCCCTATCTAAGACAATTCAGAATCAGTCCTGGAAGTAAAAACCCACAGTCTCGATAATTTTTGGACACGTCTCCAATCGGCTTATGACGCCATAATTGAAACTGAGGATTCAGATTTACCTGAAAATTTTAAATCCTCGGCTTACGCCAAATATGAAAATTGCTTAGACCAATACGAAGAAACAAAGGCTATGATTTCCGAGCAACCAAAATTAATAAAGCCATTAAATGCACCTACTCCACCTCTGAGAGTAGAGCTGCCCCAAATACAAATCCAAGAAGCAAGTTCAGGCATACATCTTAAAGTGCCAGCATGTGATACAGAAGTATTTCATGGAGGTTATGAACAATGGCCGTCCTTCCGGGACATGTTTACAGCCGTATACATAAACCATCCAAAGTTATCTCAAGCGCAAAAACTGTATCACCTCAGATACAAAACAAAAGGTCAAGCAGGCGCTATAGTAAAACAATTCGCTCTTAGTGGCTTGGGAAGCAATAAAATCACGATATGAGAATGAAAGAGTATTGGTCGACAATCAAATAACGATTTTAATGAACTTGCCAAAAATTCAAAAGGAAACAAGCGAAGAATTCATGAAATTACAGTCCACTGTATCAAACTGTTTGTCGGTTCTCGCGACACAAACCATTCCCACTGATAGTTGGGACCCTATTCTGGTAAACGTATGCGCTGCAACTTTACCAGAAAAATCGTTACTCTTATGGGAGCAATCGCTCTCATCCCGAAAAAAATGCCCAACGTGGCAACAAATGAAAGACTTCCTCACTACCCAATTCGAAATCGCAGAAAGGGTAGATAGAAAAATATCAAAGCCGAAAAATACACAGCTCGACCTCAATAGAAGCTACAATAGACCCCAAGCCAGTAACAATAATTTACATAATCGAAGTTTCAACAGAACTCAATCGTTCACCGCAGAACAAAACAAACGTATGTCATGCGAATTTTGTAAAGGAGGTCATGCATTAAGATCTTGCGAGAAGTTTAAAAAACTTACAACAACCGAACGATATAATGTCGTTAGAAATAATAGACTTTGCACAAATTGCTTCTCACACTCTCACATGCAAAAAGACTGTGAAAGTAAATTCAATTGTGTATACTGCCAAAAGAGGCATCACTCGATGCTCCACATTAATAATTTTACCCCCCAAAATAGCTCTAACTCGCAAAGAGCCACAGGGCTAGTTGCAACAGCTAGACCCGAACACCCCGAAAATCTCGAAAACGAAACCGAGAAACCATGCTGTTTGAAAACAGCAAAAATACAAGCGCTTCATTCCGAAAATGAAAGCAACCGCGATTGTCTCGATTGAACATCGAGGAGAAGTATTCAAGCTTAGAGCTCTAATCGATCAAGGCTCACAAAGATCGTTTATCTCATCAAAAGTACAAAACCGGCTAGAACTCCCAACCACAAACTCAAACTTTGAAATTTCGGGAATGGGTGGAAGAGTAATACAAAACTCTAATAAAATCTGCTCATTAACTCAAAGATACTCATTCAAGAATTGTGGCTAGACGGAACAGATTGGGATGAACAAGTTAAACCATTACGGTTGATAAAATGGTCCCAATTTGCCAACAATCTGAACACTATTTCGGAAATACAAATCCCTCGATGGGTAAACTACTCTCCCGTACATCAAGCCGAACTGCACGGCTTCTGCGACGCCTCTGAAAAGGCATACTGCGCTACTATATACGTGGGCACCCAACAAGATGGCAAAACAACCAGCCACTTGCTAGTCGCGAAAGGCAAAGTGGCTCCGCTAAAGACCGTAATCCTACCACGGCTTGAGCTATGCGGGGCGCTCCTCCTTGCTAAACTAGCCTCCACTGTTCAAACCCACTTAAGCCTGAACAATCCCAAATTATACCTATGGACTGACTCTGAAATAGTCCTAGCTTGGTTAGAAAAACCACCTCATACGTGGAAGACATATGTGTCAAACCGCACAGCCCAAATAATTGACTTAGTTGGTCCAGCAACTTGGCGACATGTAGCCAGTGCTGATAACCCCGCCGATCTTGGCACAAGAGGTTGCAAACCCCTGCCTCGCCACAACCTCACTCTGGTGGAACGGCCCCAGCTGGCTAACAGAATGACCAGAATTCTGGCCACAATCCCCCAAACGCAACATAATACCCCCCGAAAGTCGAAAAATTGAAAACTTTCATGCCGTATTAGATGATACTGACATCCTTGAGCGATTTTCGTCGTTCCCCCGAGGCCTCAGAGTAATAGTTTATATGTTTCAGTTCATAAATCGCCTCAAAAACAAAGTGAAAGGAGCGCCTAACCCCCCGCATCATGCACTAGCACACCAAGACCTGCAACGGGCTAAAATCGCTCTGATTATGTCTACTCAGACCCGCTATTATGACCGGGAAATAGCACTTTTGATGGTATCAAAGCCAATAGATAAAAAGAGCCCACTCTTAGTTCTTAATCCTTTCCTAGACCCGAAGGGTCTGCTACGCGCCAATGGACGTCTGGCAAACTCCAGTTTGAGCTATAGCGAGCGGCACCCAATAATAATACCCGAAAAATCCCCATTTGCCACACTGTACATAAATTATTTGCACTTGTTGATACTACACGCCGAACATCGGCTTATGCAGCAAATGATCCGACAAGAGCTTTATATCCCACGACTAAAGCCTCA
>NW_023458556.1:110671644-110677187 GCF_013731165.1 Rhagoletis pomonella | reverse complement strand
AACCAAGCTAGGACTATTTCAGAGTCAGTCCATAGGTATAATTTGCGCTTGTTCAGGCTTAAGTGGGTTTGAACAGTGGAGGCTAGTTTAGCAAGGAGGAGCGCCCGCTTGATGCATCACCACTCCTCCGGAGTGGTTTCAAACAGCAAAAGCCAAAGCGCTACAAGCTGTAGGGGCTCTGAATGACTTTTAGCATACAGAGGTGGTACAAGAGTTACCATTGGCCACAGCGCCTACCCAATTTTTGAACTTAAATAAATAACCGGTGCTCAACACACCCGCTTGACGCACACCCCCAAAAACTCTTACAGAGTTTAAGCGGCAAAGCCACAGCGCCACAAGCCGTAGGGACTCTGCATGACTTATAACCATGCAGAGGTGGTAACTGATGGTTATCATTGGCCGCGACGCCTACCCAAAACATTTTTTCTTTAATACATTTTTATGCAAATACATTCATCATGGTCCTGCCCTCTCACTGAGTTATTCATTCGCGAAGAAAAGCCTTGAATGTACTAAATGTGCGCTCGACGTAAGTTGATACAAGTGGAGCCTAATTTAAATATGGAACGTTTGAAACGTTCATATTATCAGGAATAAGGGCGTTTTCCTCGCCCTTTACAATTTTATCCACACCCCTTATTGTCTCCAAGCCTAAGTTAGCTGAGAAAACGGTTTTGAATTTTTCCAACACCAATTTGGCAAGAGGTCCCTGCGCCTCTATAAGCCGCATGAGCATGTGTATATTTTTTAATCTTAAAAAAAAATTGTAAATGCCATAATCGCTTTTTTAAAGGTCAAAAATGGAAATATCTCAAAAAAGGCTAAAAAAGGCAACATCAAATGTGTATATATGGAATCAGGGAAAGTTAAGTCGTGGACATTCTTAATCGAATATTCTCTATCTCTTTAGCAGAAAAAAAGGCTATTTCCATAAAATCTGTTCCCTGGTTATCACGTATTAGGAAAGTTTAATTAAATTAATACGCGTAAATGACTGAACTGATTTGAATGAAAGTTTGCATACAGATAGCTTATGACCTAGACTGGAAAATAGGCTACTTTTTTAAGAATTGCCACCTGTTTGAAAATGAAATTTTGCTCAAAGATGGTTTATGACCTGGAATGAAAAACAGGCTACTTCCTTAACCGGTTTTCCGATCAGAACGAAATTTAGTACACTTACTGCGGATTTCGGAAGGATGGTCCTAGACTACAAGTAAGTCCGATAACTCAAGGCCCCTGCCATACAAATTGGAATTTTCATATTACAAAAATACATATCTCTGGAAGTATTTGTGGGAGGGAACTGAAACTTGGTATAGTGAAGTCAATGTTGGCATTAATCGATTGATGTTTTAATTAGTTAGTTAATTCGATGAAATTCAATCTGATTACAGTTAATCATGATTAATTTTAATCCGACTCAACAGTTAATCGTAACCGCGATTAAAAAATTAATTTTTAATCATTAACTCTTAATTTGATCAAGTAGGTTTGGTGATTAATTAAGTAATGCTGGAATTTCCCTGTGCACACAAAGCAAGTTAATCCGGTATGGCTAAGTCGGGTTTTCTCATCAATCTAAGCAATTTGGTGTGCATTTTCATTAAAATATATATACCAAGAAACGTGTTACAAACTAGGTTTGTAAAAGTTCCCAGTTTATGTATTACTAATAACAATAATTGTAATTTTTTTATATTATGTGCTTTTTGTAAGCGTAAAAGACAATATAATTACTATAACTGGTGTTTGGTTTCAAACTCGGACAAACTAGACAAATTAATCAGATTTTATTTTTAATTGGACTAACGATTAATGTTTTAAATTAATTAAACGTAATCGCAGCCAGCGATTAACGATTAAAAAAATGTTATCATTAATCGTACAGTTGATTACGACTAATTAATTTTAATCGTCAATCAGATTAACAGTTTGCCAACACTGTGTGAAATCATGTTCATATTCACGGAGAAAAATTGACGTTTTTGGAAAAGAGGCGTAGCACCTCCCATATTGACTGAAAGTTTCATATTGCATATCTCTTCAAATATTTGGGGTAAAGCACTCAAGCTTGGTATGGAAATACATATGTGTGTATGTGTGTGAAACTAATACCATACTCATTGAGAAAAATGAGAGTTATTGGAAAAGGTGGTGTGGCAACTCCCATGCAAATAGATTTTTCTATGCTCTATGTTTCTGGAGGTGTTTATTGCAGAGGATTGGAACTTGGCACCGATATGTGTATACAAAATTAATTCCATACTCATGGGGAAAAATTTGCGTTATTCGAAAAGGGGACATGGTTCCTCCCGTACAAATTTACTTTTTTATACTGCTTATCTCTAGAGGTGTTCATGGTAGAGTACTGGACTTGGTACTGGGATATGTAAAATCAATTCTAAATTCATGAAAGAAGATTAGGGTTAAAAGAAAAAGGGGCGTGGCACTTTCTGTGCAAATTGACTTTTTCTTGCCACATATCCCTGGAAGTGTTTGTGGAAGAATACTGGAACTTGGTATGGAGTTGTGTATACAAAATGTATCAATTGCTCATGGAAAAAAATGTGAGTTATTAAAAAAGGAGGCATGTCGCCTCCCATATATACTAAAAACTTCTTAATACACATCTCTGGAAGGATAGAAAATCTCTCGAAGTATTTTAAATTTGTTATGGATATTTATGTTATAAGTGCCGTACTGACAGAATAAATTTCGTTAAATGGAAAAGGGAGAGCCGGGTTCGGCCTTATAATCTAAAGCTCTCTTGAGGCATTTGCTACAGTAATGAGAAGTTGTATTTTATCAAGGCCAGGTTACTAAATTTGAGTTGGAAATATTAGAACTCGCCGTGGCACCTCCAAGAAGGTTACGCGTTCACGCGTCGTATACCTGGAAACACAGGTAAACTTAGAGAGATTGATATCCTTCGTATGCCTAGCGCGCAGACGAGATTTTATAATTTCATAGTTTTAAACGGCCTTAATACCTTAACTCGCTTAAAAAATAACGAGCTATAACGAAATGGGCACAGAAATAAAATCTAACATCATTAAATTATTTTTCATATTTGTATAAAAGCGCGGGGTGAAACCCGCGGGTATAAGCAAGTTTTTTGTATAAATGTAATTCATCTGGCAACTAACTTTCAAATCAAGGCAGAAAATAAAAAAAAAAACAATCACAATTTGATAAGCGAAAATACATTTATTTTAATGGTAATTTTGTATCCATTTTGGTGTAAAAACAAATTGAACGTTTACAATTTTAGGTGTACAAATACAAGATCTGAGAATCAAAACAAGGAGAAAAGATAATAGGTGACACGCTGACTAATCGTTTCTAAAGACTCTGTTATGCATACTTGGCAGTGCATGCACTGCTATACCATTTTTACGTAGAAATCAAAAACCAACAGACTTCTACGTATGTAATGCTGTGCGTTGGGTAACCGCTTACACGCTAAGCTCATTTAACAGATTCCTTATGTGACAACTCTCAAGCAATGCCAAGTATGCATAACGGAGCCTTAAGATTCTAGATAAGTCAAGTCAAGTCTAAGTCTTGCTTTAAGTCGGAGCTACTTTCAACTTACTCAAAATAAATATTTTTAAAAAATCTTATTAAAAATCTTGTCAAAGTGTGAGTGGGGTAAAGTTGTGATAAGCACTATATATCTGAAATTTGTAAAAAAAAAATAATAGTGCGTTCATCTCTTGCTAGGCGTTTGGTGAAGCTCTTGTAAACATCCTTGTGTGATAAAAGCCTATTTATATGGAATCCTATTTGTATAAATAACGTTTCAATTTGAAAAAAATTTCCGTGAGAAAGCGTGCGTGAGCGTGCGTGATTGAAAAAAAACTATAACAAAACGTGAGTGTGCGTGATTTACAACACCATCAACAAGAGCGTGCATGAACGTGAGTCAAAATCCTTCACGCGCCCACCTCTACTACAAACAGCGCTTATGACATTACATTTCGACACAACTTTAGCTCCTTTATCTATACCTTTACCGATGATATTATGGCCCAAAAACTGACAGATAGCCGAATTAGCAGCGAATGTACACGACTAAAGACCTATCCTGATCGAAGTCAATCGATAAACCTCTTTTTAATCCCATTTGAAAATGTGTTTTCACTTATTTGACGACAAAAATCACTGAATTTGACATAAGATAAGCATAGATAACACGGTGCTACAAAAAAATCACGAAACACATCCGAAGAAACATTACATTTATTTGTGTGTTTGTACCAGACTGTCAGATTTTTCAAGCAGTATGGCTAAGGAATTCATCAATATTTATTCAAAATTTTTATATACAAAGACTCTTGCAAAAAATTAGTTTTTCAAAAAAGTTTAGGAAAAATGGACGTGGTACCGCGCACTTATAACATATATGCGTATCCCACATCGCTTGTGTGGGGGAGGCGTACCTTCTCAATTCACGCGGAGTCCTGGTGCTCCGCCGGCGCTGATGCCGGCCAACGCCCAGCTTGTCGGGGGCAGTGCTGATGCCTGCTTCACGCGGAGCCTTGGTGCTCCGCCGGCGCTGATGCCGGCCAACGCCTGCATAGCATGTAACCCTAGCGCTCCCCTGTACGCTGCTACGTGCCGCTGTGATACAGCGTCCCCGTTTGTGGGGTACTTTGCTGTACGCGTTTGTACGAAACTTTAGTGCTCCGGAGCCGCTCCTTGGTCTACCCGAATATGTGGGTGTACTTCAGCCGCAGTATGGGACCTCCGGGTAAATTTAATAAAAACTCGACTGTTCCGTTTTAAGTGACGCGCAATAATGCCGCTAATTTTATTTTCACTACAAGACTTAAAGTTAGCTGTTTTCGCCGATACAACAGGGTTGCATCAATCTCGTAAATTCTTAGATATAATCTATTACCTTAGGCGAATTCATATAAGGTGATTTGTAGGGTTGCAACATGTATGGTTGATCGCATTACATCACCCTCCTTGGGAAAAGAAGAATTTGGCAAGGTGATCAATTTTGCCATATTCTTCTTGCCCAAAAATTTATATTTAGAATTAAATTGTTTTGAAGCAACGAATTTGGATTTGATTGAGGAATATTCCTCTCCCTTATATCCCTTCGTTCATAGCAATTTAAATTATGGTAAATATTAAAATAAAAGCTATTGTATTTACTTTATTAATATACCTTATTTTTTATTAATATTTGTCAAATTGGCAAAGTATAGTATTGTAAAATAAAGATAAGTATGCTATTGATAAGTAACTATGACTTATGAGTTTATTTAATATACATAAATATATTTTTAATTGAATATGAAAAAATGGAAATTCACACTCATATACACATGAATTGTACTTACACATACACACACACATGAATTACAACATAACATGAAACAAAACACAATTTGTCGATCATCGAGACGAATAGGCGTGTTCTCCCCGCCAATTATATTTTAATAAAACCCCCTTCAACGTTAACAAAAAGATTGTTCCCATGATTCAATAATACAAGGTTAGATAATTATTGACAGCTGCGGTTT
>NW_023458556.1:110666044-110671544 GCF_013731165.1 Rhagoletis pomonella | reverse complement strand
TTTTTTTCTGGAGATTCTAATTGAAAGTTTGCAATTTATGTGAAACGTTACATAGTTTTTTTTTTAATTTTTGCACAAAGTTTGAAATTTGGATTTATATAGTTTTTTAGGCAAAGAGCTATACTTTTGTAAAAAATTATTAAACCTTAAACAAACAAAAAAAAAATAGTCAAAACTTGTTAAACTATCGCGACACTATTAATATATATTATAGTTTCTGTTTTTTAGTACATAAATAAATAATAAACTATCCAAAAACTGAGACCTACCACATTTTTTTCCAGATTCTACCACACAGAATTATTTTGAAGTCCGATCACTGCATATACTCCAACTCTGCATTACATCAGAGTAGCACAAAACTACTCCAACATATTAACAATGGCACTGTTGTTATATTTTTTCGTTTGTATACGCTTTTGTTCTTCACTTCACAGATGCTTTTTCTAAATTAAGAAAAACCACAAACAAAACTTAAAAATTACATGTTGCCTCTGACGGCATTCGAACCCGAACATGCTGGGAGCTAACAACTAACAGCGATCATCTCTACACGTTCAGCTACAGCCAGACATGCAAATGTGCTTTTAACTGCTCAACTTCAATCACATTTCGTTAACACACGAGCATTGATCGGGTAACAATAAGCTGGTGCAGAGACATGAGTTGGTCCGCTACAGCATGACAGATGAACACTTTTGTAAGTACTCCAATATACCACAAATAGACTACATGGTCCAACGATTTGCAGGGTGGCCGCAAACGTTCAAATAAACGCGTCAATCACCACTTTGCATTGTGAATACACAGCGTTCGTTTGTTAGCATGTTGTCATCGGATGAGTAATTGTTGTTAATTATTATATCCTTTATGGCATAATTTATATCAAAATTTTTTGATTTTCATCAAGCATAGCCGACAACGAGTCGGTGTAGTGTACGTGTAGCTGACATAAGCCGACGACACCAATACATTTAACGCGTTGATAAAGCTATTTGATCGTGTCCATGGCATTTAAAAAAGTATAAGTTTGGTCGAAACCGATATTTACATATCCGGCGAAGGTATGAAATATTGTCGTTTCAACTTTCTCTTAACTACCTTTGCATAATAAGCAGGGGTGTTTTTCCCGATTTCAAGCGTTGTCGATAATATGCTGTCTTCATGAAATCATTGAACCAAGTTTGGTAGAAAACAATAAAGTGGTTACCGAGATACACCTTTGTAGTCATAAAGTGGGCGGTGCCACGCCCAATTCCTAAAAGTCTATAGCAGTCGTATTTATTGTTAAGAGAATGTTGTAAGTATTAACTAGGAGTAAATTACAGTCCCTAGTTATTGAAACATCAGAGTTTCCGTATTTCTAAAATTTACCGTTAGATACACGCATTATCCAAAAATTTATAATAATCTAATTTTCTGCTAAGTGGTTATCGCAATCACCGATTTTAGGTGAATTAGCTTTAGTAGTTATTGATTAATCGCAGTTTTCGTGTTTCTGCAAATCAAATCAGTTGCTGTTGAGAGTGTTCGGACACAAAAAGTTTTCTTACAGGCCTATTCTGCACGTTACCGAAGATTTTGTAACAGAAAAATTGTATTACCAAAAAATGCTACCAGTTCTTGTCACCGCGATTCTAGGTACGTTGGTAATGCAGTTAAAATATTCAGCAATTCAGCTATGAAGAATTGTGCAAATCCTGGCATTGCATATTTCACGGCGCAATAATTTGTTACCAGCTTATGAGATGGTAACAAAATTTACCGGTTACTGTGTACACTTATGCGAAAAGGGTTTACAAATTTACAGGAACTTTATGGTAAGTGGTAAATAAGCAAGAAAAATTGTGGTACATTCCAAAACAATGTGGTAGATTCAAATAAATAAATTTATAAATATGTTATATGCACTTATGGTCAGCTGATTAAGTTAAGTGACATTTTGACCAGTTTTGGCTATTTATATTTTTGGTTATTTACTGTTTATCATTTTTTTGCTGACGGTGTTAGGCATTTTCTTCCATATAAAAGAAATTGCCAATCATTAAAAATCAACGCGATTTCCTAGCGCTTGAAATTTGCTCTTTGAGCTACTAAATTTTAATGGGCTATAAAACTGCATACCTAAAACTTTTCTAGAAATTCTAAATAAAAAGCCAAAGCGACAGAATAAGATGCTTTTTTTTAGAAATGATCTATCATTTTCTGATAGAGAATAATTTTCTGATAGACATTAATAATTTTCGTGTTGATGTATATTACTTTCACCAATCATAAATTTAATAAAGAACGCTGCTTTTAATTCTAAAAGCTTTAGTGCTCGATCACCCTCTTTCACCTTTTCAAAATGACTATGACACAGTTTGTAATGTATTTTTAAACAAGACATAACATTGCGACTCAAAACGTGATAGCAGATCACGCATTGCGCACACCCATCCATGTTTTCTATGCAAAAAAAAAATGTATTTCCCATTCCTCCCGAAACATTTTATGTGTGTATTATTCGCATAGTTGCGCAGTGAAGTCTCAGCCAGTGTTGCCAGGTTTTCGACATGAGAAAACGTCCCTCTTGGTCTGAAAAAACGTCATTTGCTACCCAAAAACGTCTTCCATGTATGCACACAGAATTTTTCTTATTAAACTTTTATTGTATACAAAGGTACATATGTACGTAAGGTATATTAAAATGTCATTTCGACAGAGCACATTTAAAATTCATTAGTTTTATTCACCAAAGTGAGCAAGTGGCCTGGCACTCTGGCAAAACAGCAGATGAGCTCGAGCAACGACTGTTGACAACAATTTGGTGAATACCACTATTGTAAACTGGTTTGAGATCGTTAATATAAAAATCATTTTATAGATACACTTGTGATCAGCTGATTAAGTCATCAACATTTTGATCGATTTTGGCTGTTTTTCTTTTGTTTATATAATGTTTATTATTTTTTCATAAAAGCCTAGCTCATTATATAACAAACACTATATAAATCCACATTTCAAACTTTGGGCAAAAATTATAAAAAACCTGCAAAGCTTCAGCTAGATTTTCAAGTTTTTATTCAGATTTTTTTAAATTTCTTTGAGTATGCAGTTCGATAGCCCATTAAATTGCAGGGTAATAATGTGCAAGTTTTAAGTTGTTTACGAATCGCGTTGATTTTTAATATATTTTTTTTCTTGTAGACATTTGGTTAGGTGGTCGGTTGTCGAAAATGCTAAATTACGTTCTGCCAAGAAGGAACATAGCGCTTTTGCGAGCGTGCGTGTTGCAATAGATCAGCTCTTCCTGATTTGGCTTTTAATATGCAATTGCAAACATTGTAATAAGCCTTGTAACCTCAAGTGTTTACATAACCAGCCTTTGAACGCGGGATCCTTAGTCCAAGCATGAAAAAAATGCGCGTACGCTTGGATTGCATCATAAGTCATATGTTTCCAAAGAATAAATATCTTTTGAGGCACCTGCTGCAAAAAACAAAGCTTGTAAAGATTTATTAAGAAAATAATTCAAAATCAGTTCTACTAACAAGATTTAGTAACAAATTTGTCGAAAGTGTGAGCTCAAGTACTTACTCTACAAGCAAATAGTACGCTATACATATATACAGGAACTGTCAAACTACAATTTTACTCTCTCAAGTGAGAGTAAAAGGAGAAAAGACGCAGAAGTGCACGGGAACGCAAAAAGCACTATTTCCTGTAAAAACTCAGTCGGTTTGTTTACATGTCATTTTTACAACACTGATTTGGCTGAAATTCACTAACTAATTATTAAAATCTATACATCGTTACATTTTTTTACAAATATAAGGTTCTTTGCTTACACTGCTTTCTGTTTTTGTTTGCAGATGCAAATCAGCTGATCGTTTGACACTTTTCATGAACATTTGGTCAGTTACTCAGTTGCTCTCTCAAAAGTGTTCCCACTTACAGGTTTTATGCAGAGACCCAGAATAATAATTATTTCATGGTGGAGTTTTAAAAAGTCATCCAAAATTTCGTAAGAATTATAAAAGTCTTTTGACAATAATTATGTGTGAGACAATTTTTTTAAGTCATCTATAACTATTATTTTAAGACTTATATAATATATGTCTTTTCATAATAATTTTCAGCGATATAAATATTTGATACTTATATTATAAAAGTCTTGTCATAATAATTATCATTGAGATTAACATTTTTAAGTCTTCATAGACTTTTATTTTGAGACTTATATTATAAAAGTCTTTTGATCATAATTATGAGTGCGAAAAAATTTCGTATATCCCGAACGGGTCCCAACCCAAGCCCCAAATGGCCCCAAACTGCTCCCCAACTAGCCCCGAACTGGTCCCCATCTAGCTCCGAACTGGTCTCTAACTAATCCTGAAATGCTCGTGAAAAAGTCCCGTCTTTTAAGGCTTACAAGATTTTTTCGCGCTCATAATTATTAAGAAAAGACTTTTATAATATAAGTCTTAAAATAAAAGCCTTTGAAGACTTGAAAATATTTATCTCAATGATAATTATTATAAAAAACTTGTATAATATAAGTCTTAAAATAGAAGTCTTTGAAGACTTAAACATATTTATTTCTCTGATAATTATTATGAAAGGACTTTTATAATATAAGTCCTGAATAATAATTATAGATGACTCGAAAAATATGTATCTTAATATAATGATTATTTCTTGACTTTTATTCTTTTCTCTTATAATAGTTATGTCTCTGGTTTTATGTCAATAGGAACGACTTCCTGTAAGTTCTGACTAAATCCTGTAAACCGGACTGCTATTGGAACAGACTAATTGAATATATTGTGTGAGAGTTAGCAGGTGCTAAAAGAGCGTAAGCGTCGTGTGTACGTATACAAGCGAGAGCGCAGCGATGAGAACACGACAGCATGCAAAATGAATTAGGTACACTCATGGGCGTCGCCAAGATCGAATTTAGGGGGTGACGTCTGGCATGCGGGAGACGATATGTACTTGCCACTTTGTTTTTCAAAAATTATTTAAAAAGCAGACGTCTCGGTTGCTCAGCAAACCGGTTAATCGTTTCGGCAATTATTTCACATTGATCCTCTAAAACAAATTTTCGATGTATTCTTAAAATGCATAAACCTAAAGGTAAATTGTATAGGAAATTAAACTAACAATTTATTAAAACTAGTAGTAACCTCGAAATTTATTTAAAGAACTTCGTGAAAGACAACAATTAATCTTGTATTGCTAGACACCTGATAACCCAGGATAATTTTTAAGTTCTTAAAAGACATTACTCTACTCTAAGCTTCGTGCAGTGGGCCATGAGAAAACCGTCATCTTTAAGGTATAGTCCAACCTTTCACAATATCTGCGTTGCGATTTTAGCCGTTTTCCGGCTAGATTTAGCCGGTTGCAATAGCAAACAGCCGGAGAAATTTCGGTTTAGCCGGAAGCCGATTTTTTAGCCGTTTTGTGAAAAAAAAATTAGCCGTTTTTAGCCGATTTTGCTATTTACCTTGTTTTC
>NW_023458556.1:110664592-110665944 GCF_013731165.1 Rhagoletis pomonella | reverse complement strand
TTTTTTTTTTTAATTTGTTCATTTGCGCATTAATGAATGGGCGTTGTCTACAACAAAAAACAACATTGCTTGCTACTTGCACTACCACAAACAAGCGTCAGCTAAAAGTGAGAATGTGTTAGTGGGCGTCGCCACGTAGGGGCAGGGGGGGATCGAGCGCCCCCCCCCTAGACTTTGAAGTTTACCTTATATGTAGGTATACAATCTTCGATTATTACCGCAGCGACCACAAAAATGCAGTTGCCAATATAGCAACTCAGTTGCCAGCTTGCAGTTGCCATCTGTAAAACCATTTCAGCCAGTGGCCACCCAACTGAAGTTCGGTTGCCATATGCCTAAGTCGGATCAGCTCGATGTTCTGGTCACATACATAAGTACACATTTTCATGAGTCTATCTCTTCTTATTCTGGGACTTACAAATATCGGACCAAAGTTATAATACCATTTCATGCTCATGAAATGTATAGTTTTCAGATTTCAAATCGGTGAAATAGGTAACAAAATATAAATTTAAACATTTTCTTAACTTCGTCCCAGCGTATCTATTAAAATGTCATTTTCAAAAATTTCATGCGTTGCTATGCATGTCATTCCATCTCAAACATACTGTTAGTCCCCTTTCAGACACGTCAAGTCTTGCTTTCAAGTCTGCTCGTTCGTTGGCGAAGGAGGTGGGAAGAGAGGGGAAGAGTACAGATACCTCCGTACCGTCAATTCGTTTCAAGTTTTCTTGTTCTCTTTTGATCTTTTCGTTGCTTCCCATTTAAAGATCCAAGGACTTCAATTCAATAAAACTTGACGCGTGTGGAAGCAAAGAGAAAACACAAAAGAGAATGCGATAAAAATTGCTTTCAAGACTTGATGTGTTTGAAAGGGGACTTATAGCATGTCAGTGATTCTTAGCTCAGCTGTTGTTTACTGTTGTGTTTCTGCAGCATATTTTTAATACTGTTTAATCCTGCCTTGCATGAAAATGTATATAGCAGGGGTGGGCAAGGCCGAGGCCGAAAAGAACCACATATAAGTTCTAAATGCTACAAAGAGCCACAAAAAAAAGAACAAGGAAAACAAAAATTTTATTTTTAAATAAAATTATTATTAGAAATAAAAAACACTAATTTTATTATAATTCTATTGTACGTAACATAGATATAAACGAAAATTCAAAAGATCCCTTTGGCGAGATCAATAGGTACGTTCGTTTAAAATCTCCAGTAAAAAATGTCCAACAGACACAAGAGAAAAATATCCACAAGAGAAAAATATCCAAAATAGTACGCGAACGGAAAATTTGCAGAAATTTGCAAATTAGACGAACAGCTGATAGAAATATTGTTTACATTCAAAAAAA
>NW_023458556.1:110662742-110664492 GCF_013731165.1 Rhagoletis pomonella | reverse complement strand
AAAAAAATTTAAAACGTAAGAAAACAAATCTCGAAGTCTTATCCTGACACAGTTCACGGACTAAATGAATAATTACTTACTTCTTATAAGTTTAATTAGTCGCATTTTACTATTTTAACTTCCAAACCATCAAATTCAATTTAGGGATTTGCGTAAATTCCAACCAGCAGTTTTTGATCAGCTGTTTTCCTGTAGGCAAATTGCTGTTGGCAAAAATTTTTCCAGCAGAAACTAGCAGATTTCCCTCAAATGAAATATCATTTTGCTCTCTCAATTTCCCTACTTTGCAAGTTTTTTGCGTAGGCGAACACAAACAGCTGATAATTTTTATAACTTTCAATAATTAACAGGTACGCGAAAGCAACTAATTGTGAACGGTATTTTTACTTTACGAATTTCATTGTAGAGTACAAAGACTCACAGTTATACGTTGTACCAAAAACATCAACTTTTCTTCTTTTGCTTTTCTTAAAAAGGAGGATTTCGGATATTGTAAAGCAATCCTCAATTATGTAACATAAAAAAGTGTTTATGAAGTATGCCAACGTACATTTAAATAATTTCAAAGCGGCAAATCTTTTTTCAAAATCTGCCTTTAAATCATGTGCAATATTTTCTCTAGCCATGGATCTAGCTGAGCTCTAGCTGAGATCCCCTTCTTTTTTAAACACCTAGGATATCACTGACCATTAAAAAGGACCATGAATGACCGCAAACCTCAAAGCTTTACACATTTTTGTATGTGATTTTTAAAATGAACGATCCAAAATTAGCCGGTATACATATTTAATATTTTTGGAACCAGTGGTTGAATTTTTGTACTGAAAGGGTTAACACTAAAAGTATAATCTCGGTCCGCGAGGCGTATACGGAATGGGTCTTTTTTTAATTTTGACACAAAATTTACTTTTTATTTTGTTGTTTTAAATAAATGTGGTTATAGTTTTTATTAATAAAACTATGTTTTATTATTAGTCAAATTCACAACTTCAATATTCTTAAAAAAAACTAAAACAGGACTAAGTATATTTTAGCTCACAGGTTATCTTTTAAGTACATAAGCCTCTACGGCGTATGTTAAGGCTTTACGTTACTCCCAAATAGATTAGGCTTCTAGCTCTAGTTTGAAAGTGTGATATTAAATGCTTTTCACCATAAAGGGCGCCAATTTTCAATGATTATTGCGTTTCTGATTACGACCAGTGTTGCCAGAACTTTCTGGACCAACCGGCTAAATTGGCAAAAAAAACCGGCAAAAACGGCTAAACTGTTTCAACTAAATTTCACATGTTTTATTTAAATAAATCATAAGCAGAAAGACTAGATCTTGGAGAGAAGTTGCAAATTAAAGCTGGAAAAAATTTTGGCGGCAAGAATTTGCAATTAGGAAAAACATATGATTGTGGCACGTGGTTGCATTTTTTGTCGACAATAATTTGAATAGCAGCGCTGCTTGCACTGGTCCAGAATCGGCATATGGTTTGCTGCTTGCACCGGTGCAGAACCGCTATACGGTTTGCTGGTGCTCTGCCGCAAGCTTTGCTGCTCCGCCGCAAGATGTCGCCGATAAGCCCAGTTCAGAACCCAGATAAAAGCCGCAAGATGTCGCTGGTGACAAATCTGAGTGCGGAACCGGAACCGATCACAGGGTGTTCCGCTGATGGAAATCCAAGAAATCCGACACAAGGTAGTTTATATGACGAAAATTGGTAAGGTGTATTGGCATACATATATACATACGTATTCTCAT
>NW_023458556.1:110642869-110662642 GCF_013731165.1 Rhagoletis pomonella | reverse complement strand
GAAAACAAGGTAAATAGCAAAATCGGCTAAAAACGGCTAATTTTTTTCACAAAACGGCTAAAAAATCGGCTTCCGGCTAAACCGAAATTTCTCCGGCTGTTTGCTATTGCAACCGGCCGGAAAACGGCTAAAATGGCAACGCAGATTTTGTGAAAGGTACTGGGACTATACCTTAAAGATGACGGTTTTCTCATGTCCCACTGCACGAAGCTTAGAGTTGAGTAATGTCTTTTAAGAACTTAAAAATTATCCTGGGTTATCAGGTGTCTAGCAATGCAAGATTAATTGTTGTCTTTCACGAAGTTCTTTAAATAAATTTCGAGGTTACTACTAGTTTTAATAAATTGTTAGTTTAATTTCCTATAAAATTTACCTTTAGGTTTGTGCATTTTAAGAATACATCGAAAATTTGTTTTAGAGGATCAATGTGAAATAATTGCCGAAACGATTAACCGGTTTGCTGAGCAACCCAGACGTCTGCTTTTTAAATAATTTTTGAAAAACAAAGTGGCAAGTACATATCGTCTCCCGCATGCCAGACGACACCCCCTAAATTCGATCTTGGCGACGCCCATGAGTGTACCTAATTCATTTTGCATGCTGTCGTGTTCTCATCGCTGCGCTCTCGCTTGTATACGTACACACGACGCTTACGCTCTTTTAGCACCTGCTAACTCTCACACAATATATTCAATTAGTCTGTTCCAATAGCAGTCCGGTTTACAGGATTTAGTCAGAACTTACAGGAAGTCGTTCCTAATGACATAAAACCAGAGACATAACTATTATAAGAGAAAAGAAATAATCATTATATTAAGATACATATTTTTCGAGTCATCTATAATTATTATTCAGGACTTATATTATAAAAGTCCTTTCATAATAATTATCAGAGAAATAAATATGTTTAAGTCTTCAAAGACTTCTATTTTAAGACTTATATTATACAAGTTTTTTATAATAATTATCATTGAGATAATCTCTGCACCAGCTTATTGTTACCCGATCAATGCTCGTGTTTAAACGAAATGTGATTGTAATTTTTAATTTTTGTTTTTGGTTTTTATTAATTTCGAAAAACCATCTGTGTAGTGAAGAACAAAAGCGTGTACAAACGAAAAAATATAACAACAATGCCATTGTTAATATGTTGGAGTAGTTTTGTGCTACTCTGATGTAATGCCGAGATGGAGTATATTGTCCTGCCCTAGGACATCGCAATGTTAATTGGACCATATTTTTTATTTGAATTGTGGTTAATTTTGGAGTACTCCTTGGTCCTTAGGGAGTACTCTTTACATGCATGCATGGAGTAGTCGCGATTTTTGCAGGCCAAGACACGAGCGAACCTCACTCGCACATACGCAATGATTGACGTATTTATTTGATTGTCTTCGTGGCGCTTTATAAATTTACGACCTAAAATAGTTAGTTTTGTTAACAGCAATGAAATAAGACGGTATTAGGTTATTATTCATTTTAAAACAATAAAATATATTTTAAATAAACAACTAAATCTTTTAACAATAAAAGAGAAAATGTGGTAAGTCCCAAAAGAGCCTATAAGTCTGCAATATTTTTTTTTTTGAAATTGGCCGATTATTGATAATGAAACAAGACGCACCAAAGAAGAAAAAGATAAAAGTTAGACAGTTTTTGTCCCTCCTGAAAAATTAAAAAAAATTTACTTAGCATGTTTGCGAACTAAGCCAACGATATGCAAAGCGAATGAAAGAAGAAGACATCATTTGGTCTAATAACACCACCTTGTATAAATTCCCCTTGCTATCGCATATTTCTTGACTTACATAGTATTAGAGGTGATCAGCGCTTCGCTTGAACTAAGATTGCGACTTCTAGCACTGATAAGGGGTAGTAGATTAAGAGCTGATGCTGCACTGGGAGGTTTAGTCTTAATCTATACCTCCAACCTGACAAAAATTTCAGTCTACATATTATATAAAATTACAAAAAAATGCGTTGGACTCTTGCGATTGAATTATTGTGCATTATATCACAAGGAAATGGGCAGGTTTTATTCAAAAATAATGAAATACTCCCGCATATTCCCACAACTCGCCTCTTCATAAAGAGTAAACAGCTACTCATACAAGATAACAAGGTAGACATAATTCAGGATTTTATTGTGGACAAATTGTGTTTGCCTCAATTACGATGGAAAGTGACTCAGGCGAGGAGTGTTGGATCTCAAGGAATCTTGTTTGAAATGGCAAATGTGGATGCAGCTGATCTTATATTAAATGAGGCCAAGTTGCTTTTAGACAACGACAAATTCAAGATAGAGTCTGCCGAAGATCTGGATTTTTATCATCTTGGTTTTTCAGTCAGAAGCAACATCGGTTAAAATACATACATATGTATGCATGTTCTTATGTAGCTCTAGATAATATGAGTTGTAAATAAAATCTTAGTACTAACTTGTGTTTCTATTTATCGGTATTAAATAACTACACTCACCCTAGCTGGTTAAATGAAAGCTGAATTTCCAAGTTTTACTGAATTTTTACTTAATAAATTTTTACTAGTAACTATTTGCCAGTAGGAAAAACAGCTGATGGCATGGTGTAGATTGAAAAAAAATCTTAATTTTTTTACGGCTAGCGTCATTATTTCGTAATTTTAACAAACAAGTAGTGATAAATAATTTTTAACCGACTTCCAAAAAAAGAGGAGGTTATCAGTTCGTCGGAATATTTTTTTTTTTTTTATGTATGTTACCGCATAACTTTGGACCACGTCAACCGATTTCGATAATTCTTTTTCATCGAAAAGGTAGTGTCTCAGAGGTTATCCCATACTAATCTGGTTTAGATCCGATCATTGGATCATGAACCAGATTATGTATCGGATCTAAACCAGATTAGTATGGGATAACCTCTGAGACACTACCTTTTCGATGCAAAAAGAATTATCGAAATCGGTTGACGTGGTCCAAAGCTATATATATATATATTTTTTTTTAAGTCGGTTTTTTTTGCTAAAAATTACTTGTTTTTTTTTTTTACTTTTCACTGTGGATTGTCCTAAAACCGTTAAGTGAATGAAAATAGAAGTGCGCATTAGCATTCCGCAGGGACTGGGATCGCGGCTAGTTAGGGACAAAACAATACTAGTAAATACAAGTAGGTACATACTCGATATTTTTCGTCCCATACCAAGTAATTTTGGTGTCCATACGTATGAACCGAATAGTGAGTACAATGTTATTAGCGGACTTTTATTTTTTAATCTAATTATTATTAAGAATAGCTAAAAAATTTGGCAGTTTAGTTCATTATTTAAGTACGTAAAGAACATTGGTAACTAGGTCGCCATTGTTACAGGAGTACGCCCTGGTCTTGAAACCTTCCGTAAGTCGAATAACTCGCTGGTAAAATTTTCGGGCATTCTCTCGGCCAGCATTTCAAGCTCTTCACACTCACGTATTGCGGCAAATACGGCTCGATTCCCTTTTCAGTTCCCTATAGCAGTCCCACATAGCGCGCGTTACATCCGATCGCAGCTTGGCCCTGTAGGCGGCATCTTTTTTCTCTGCAGCTTCCTGACACTCCTCATCGTACCAGTTGTTCTTTCGGGCTCGCTGGAATCTGACTTCTTCTTCGGCGGCGGTACTTAATGAGCGGGAGATGTGGTTCCACTGTTCGCATATGTCGGTTTGTTGAAGAGTGCCTTCTGAGAGCAGGTGTGAGAGTCGAGTAGCGAATGCATTGGCTGTCTGTTGTGATTGCGAAAAGATGTTAAGCTTTCCTTGCATATTTGGGCGCACATTTTATGCTGCACAGAGGCGGGTGCGTATCTTGGCTGCACACATGATAGTGGTCCGAGTCGATGTTTGGCCTCGGAGTGTACGTACGTCTAAAACACTTGAGGCATGCCTTCCGTCTATCACAACATGATCGATTTGGCTTCTCGTTTTTCGATCCGGAGCCAGCCACGTAGCTTGATTGATCTTTTTATGCTTGAACCTAGTACTGCATACTGCCATGTTTCGGGCCCCGGCGAAGTCGATCAGACTCAGTCCGTTGTCGGACGTTGTGTCGTGTAGCCTGAATTTTCCTTGCCCACCCTGGCATTGAAGTCGCCAAGCATGATTTTGATACCATGCCAGGGTCAGCGCTCGTACGTGCGCTCCAAGCGCTCATAGAAGAGATTCTTGGATACCTTCTCTTCCGTCGGGGCATGAGCGAGATGTTGAAGAATCTCGCTTTGTTGTGGATTGTGGGTAGACGTCCGTCCACCGGGGTAAACGACAGTACTCGGCGACGGTGTCTCTCTCCCACCACAAATGCAACACCGAATTTGCGCTCCTTTACATGGCAGCTGTAGTAGACGTCGCAAGGTCCCAGGCATTGTTTGCCTTACCCCGTCCCACGCATTTCTTGGTTGGCGGAGATGTCAGCTTTTGTCCTTACGAAGACATCAACCATCCGGGCAGAGACACCGTCACCATTAATGGTCCGGACATTCCAAATCGTCACTTAATTACTTATAAGAAATGCTGAAAGTGGCCATGATTTCGACGGAGATTTCCTTTTAACAATTTTAAGAAAATTTCTTAAGAACTCAAGAGGTATGCATGTGCATATGCTATGAAAAAAATTTCATGAAATCAACTTCTAAGAAATGAATAAAAAATTTAAAGGAAAAGTTTTTCTTAAAGAAAAAAATAGAATAGAAAGTGGAAAATTTTACCCTCGATAAGAAAAGACTGGGATGTGATGGAAAGAAATCCTTTTGGAATTTGACTTTCACGAATGAATACTAACGTTTGGGCGTAGTTTTCTTGAGGCCCGAAAATTATTGTTCCCCTGAGTAAGAAACAACTTGGCCATCCTTGTTTTAAAGATGGCTGCGATTAGCGATGGGTAGTGGGGGTTGAAATTCGATTTTTTCCGAATTTCGAACGTTGCCCAAACCTTCGATTTTTCGAATAGAAATTTGGTGGTACAAATTCGATTTAATTCGAATTGTTTCGAATTTTAAAAAAAGAAGATAACTCAAATCGAAAAAGAGATTCAATTGATCTTACATTAACGTGATTAATTATCTGTATCGTTCTTAGTTTCACAACCAAAAATAAATACAAATAAGAAATATTTTTTTGTCAATGTTATTGTGGCTTATTAACAGTTTATTTTTGATATTGTTTTGAGCTTTGTACCACGATTATGTTTATTAGGAAAAATTGAAAAGCAACACAGTCTAAGTGGTAGAAGTTATAGCAGATATTTCGGAGATCGCCACATCTCCTCATCAGACTTCTTTTTTCTAGACTTCAGAAGGGATCGAACCCGCGTCATCGATGTACAAAGTCAGAAGCGCTAACCACTGAGCTATGCACATCCCGTAATCTCTTGTTGCTAATTTATTTCCTTATTCAACCTAGTACTTTCAAGTGCAGCTGATTTGCCGCTATTTACTATACAATAAAGCATATGAATGTATAGCAGGCCTTCCCAAAGTGGGTGACGCGGCACCCTGGGGTGTCGCGAGCGTATGCCTGGGCTATTGGCTAGAGTATACTAGTGGTGCGGGAAAATTCTTTAGACCTTCCATACACAACGCAAGCGGTTTGATCAAACTTCAACATGGCGGCCAGCAAATCAAAAAATTTGATTTTTATTAAAATTACCTTCAGCGGCTCGTCAAACTCCATACACAACACAAATAGCTTGCAGCAAAGGGATATTTCCCTCTTAAGCGTAGTTCCCCAGTACGTTTTGTCAACGTAAAATTGAATCAGAACATTTTCAGAAAAATAGCCGAAAACGTACCCTTTTCACAACCACTTTCAGTAATTTTGTAGACCTAATCCGCGTTTCATCCACTTTTCTTCCCGTTTTCGGATTAAGCGCAGCAGTTTCGCGCACGTGCATATATTACTTATTCTTTGGAACTTCACAATCACACTGTCAAAGTGCGAATCAACACGATTTTAGAGGGAGTCTTCTCGTGTTAGCGAGATACCCATTCGCAAGAAGAACTTTTGTTGAGCGAAGTACCACTACCGACGAAATTTTTAAGGCTATCGACAAATTTGTACAGAACAATGGTTTGAAATGGAGCAAGTGTGCGGATATTTGCGGTGGTTGGAAAAACGAAAGGAGCGATGTCTAGGATGAAGCAAGAGGCGGAAAATGCCGCGAGAAGTCACTGTATGATCCCTCGGTATTCCCTGGCGACTAGGAAGATGCCGCCACTAGATTTAAAACCCGAATTGGATGACGCTCCGAAGATAACTAAGGCCTGCGTAGTAAGACGTATGTAACTTCGAAGTTAACGCTAAGAAAATTGATAACAGCCGGTTTCAGTAGCAGTTTCCATATAGAATTCAAAAAATTAAAATCATTTTTCTCTTAAATTGCTTTCGTGAAATTGGCTGTAAAAATTATATTCATAGCGTTAACGCACATAACCAGCGTTAACTTGGAAGGTTTGGAAAAAAATACATTGTCGAATAATTTCCCAACATTGACTCTGAGGATGACTTCAGTTGGCACGATCTCTGAGAACAAAATCGTATGCTGTTGATAGTTTTAAAATATTTTAAATAGATTCGGCTCACAAACGCCTCTTTAGACAGTCGGAAGTTTTTAATAAATCTGTAGACAAATTCCCTAAATATATTTTATGTCAAAATATATTCGAAAGACTACACTTAAACCCTCTTGAACATTTTCTACTCCTGGGCAATTTACCAAGCTCTAATCCTCTGACGAATCGTTGAACCAGAACTCCGTTGTACTAATTTTTACCACGTTTTTATAAACTCGTTTCTTTTTTATTTCATTTTAATTTGCACAAATTTACATACGATAATTTACGTTCATATATGTACGTAAATACCAAATGTACGTAATACCAAATGAAAATTCGTTCGATCAGCACTTTCGACCACAGTCGAAGATCAAATGCAACTCATGATAGGGTAGGTGTTACCGATTTGAGCAACGCTTAAAAACGAGTACTAAATTTGCAACTCTGCGCGGAGTTTCGATCTCTTATTTATTATTAATTCTGCCAATTCGTCTCCTTATTTCGGTCATTTAAGTTATTTCGCGATAGAGACCAGACCTGTTTTTTATTGTAAAATTTATATCAAGAAACTATAAAGAAAACTAAGGTAAATTGATTAATTATTTTGAATTATTAATTAACTGAAAATATGAATTGTTAAAATGTAAAAACCCAATTGAAATAATATATTTGCAGGTTTTTTAAAGCATCACGCTTTAATGCAACCGTACATTAAATAAAGCATTGCTATTAAAACTTAGTGTCGCCTAATTCTTTAAAGTTTGCAACAATTTCTTTAAAAAACATTACTGGAATCTGCGAAAATATATCGCAAATATATTCTACAATGGCGCAGGCATATGGTGTCCCAGAAATGCTGAGCCCAATATCTGAAGAGGCCGTGGTGCAAAATGATAGTGATCATAACCTCACTATTCCTGCACCGTCTGCAGACCAAAATGTACACGTAAGTGCAGATGTCGACGGTGGCAGTCTCACCGCATCACAAGAACCGCCAATCCTCAGCAGGGAAAGGCAGCTCCGTTTACAGCATCTCGAAGAGACTATGCGCTTAAGGGAAGAGTATTTGCGTGAAAAATATCGTATTTTAAACGCAGAAGAACTTATAGAGATCGTCTACGGCAGTTCGTGTGTTCTTGGTAACACAGTTTTATATCCTACTGCTCCACAATTTGAGCAAAATCACGTATACAATATTCGTCAAGCTTGCAGCAGTGAAGTACCGGTGCCTACAGTTATGCAGTCACCGCGTCAGACGTCGAGGCAAACTGCGGCAGCGCTCGGCCAGGTCCCGCAAGTAGGCGGCAACGTTATTTCGCAAGACATATTTACAACGTTCTCGGCTCCAAATCTACGGAGCACTGTATGGTCACCAACTCAACTATTCGCAGCTGCGTCGAACGATGCTTTTAATTTAACGACGTCGCAGCTTGCAGCTCGACAATGTGTACCAAGAGATTTGCCGGTGTTTAGTGGTGACTCTCAAGAGTGGCACATTTTTGTTAGTGCATTCGAGCAAAGCACACAAATGGCTGGCTACTCTAATCACGAGAATTTAGTTCGCCTTCAAAAGAGCCTACGTGGAAAAGCTAGGGAAGTCGTGCGAAATCTGCTTGTATTGCCAGATATGGTGCCTGATATCATGTGCACGCTCAGAATGTATTTTGGGCGCCCTGAGCAAATACTCAGACAGCTCATTGATAAGGCAAGGCAACTACCGCCACCGCAAGGCAAACTTGACCTGCTCATCGACTTTTCATTTGCCATCAAAAATATCGTAGCAACAATTCATGCTTGCAAACTAAGCGGCTACCTCAACAGCCCACTATTATTGCATGAATTTGTAGATAAACTCTCCCAAGAGGCAAAACTAAACTGGGCGATATACTCAACTGGGATTGAGAGCCCTACCTTGAGCGATTTCTCCACCTGGCTATCCACCTTGGCTGAAGCAGCGTGTCGTGTTACAAATCCTACTGCTACCTCTGAGAAAACGAGCAAGCGTGAAACTCAATTGCACACTCACAGATCCGCTTCCAGTATTTCAAAAACACGCGTGGAATCTAAGTCAGTTACCAGATGCGCAGTATGCAGTATGGCACACAAAGTCTCTCAGTGTGAGCAATTTAAAGCACTCACTACTGATGAGAGATGGGATGTAATTAAAAGAAAAAATATTTGCCGACAGTGCTTGGGAGCACACTCACGTCGTTGTTGGAGTAACAGGTTGTGCGGCATCGATGGCCGCACAATACGTCATCACGCATTGCTACATAGTGCAAATAGTCGACAGAGCAGTGAGGCTTCAACTATGCTGAATTATCATCGCTCTATTTCCAGTAACGATACCACACACTTTCGCATTCTACCTGTTGAATTACACGGCAAAAACAAAACAATACTCACATACGCGTTTATGGACGACGGATCAACGGTAACTCTCATGGAGCAAAGTCTCGCAGATGAATGAGGTGAAACTGGCATTCCAGATCCTCTCTGCATTCATTGGACCGGCGACATAAATCGATACGAAGCTGACTCGCAAAGACTTGACATACGAATTTCAGGTATAATGCGGAACGGGAAAATATACCCATTGCGCGGCGTTCACACGGTGAAAAGCTTAAATATGTCTTCAGAATCTTTAATTGCCGACAAATTAAAGGAAAAATACGACCATTTCATTTAAAAGGTGTCCCTTTGCCAAGCTTTAGTGACGTAATTCCTTCGCTAATTATTGGCGTAAATAACCCTAATTTAATAATGGCTCTGAAAGTGCGTGAAGGTGGGTGGCAAGACTCTATTGGAGTGAAGACTAGACTGGGGTGGACAATTTTCGGAGGCGGAAATGACCCGAGTAAACACAGCGGATTACATTTACATAAGTGCGACTGCGGCAGCGACAATGATTTACATGAACTCGTAAAGTCATTCGTAATCAACGAAAATATTGACGTTGCGACGCCAAAGGAAACCCCGGTTTCTAGTGAAGACCAACGAGCCCTAGAAATATTGCGTGGTTGTGAGTTACGCGAAGGTCGGTACATTTCGGGGTTGCTGTGGTCAGATGACCAAATACAATTGCCTAATAGCTTACCAACTGCTCTCCGACGTTTTAAGTATTTGGAGCGTAAATTCCTTACCGATCCAGAACTTCATCGCAATATTTATCTCGTAAAGAGGGCGTTTTTCCAACTACATGGAAGGAATCGTTCATAACCCCGTTACATGAAAGCGGTAGCAGATCTTCAGTGGAGAACTACCGGGGAATAGCTAAGCTTTCTGCAATTCCTAAATTATTTGAAGCAATTATAACAAATCAGTTGACGCATTCTATCTCTCCTAGCATTTCATATAGTCAACATGGATTTTGCAAGGGCAAATCAACTTCTACAAATTTACTCGAATTAACATCCTACATCTCAAAAGCATTTAGTGAAAGCAAAACTGTTGATGTTATATATACTGACTTCAGTAAAGCATTTGACAAAGTGTGCCGCTCGTTGCTCATCTACAAACTTGATCTTCTTGGTCTTCCACCTAATTTTCTACGTTGGATCTCTTCATACCTCTATGATAGATCACAAAGGGTAATGTTTAAAAATACTATTTCTGACGTCATTGATGTTACTTCAGGAGTCCCTCAAGGTAGCCACCTAGGCCCGGTTCTGTTCTTGCTTTTTATAAACGATATTTCTACAGATATACAATTTTCCAAAATTTTAATGTATGCATATGATGTAAAGCTTTATAAATCGTACGTTTCAATTAAAGAAAGGTCTTTGCTACAATCAGACTTAGACAGCATAGCTTACTGGTGTCAAGTAAATCTTATGCCTCTAAATCTTAAGAAATGTAAAGTAATGAGCTTCTCGCGAAGAGCTGTTCATCCCACTTCTTATAAAATAGGTAACCATAACCTTGAACTGGTATACAATTTTGTGGACCTTGGTATCACAATGGATCCTAAGCTTAATTTTAATCTTCATATTAATGTGACAGTCAACAAGGCTAAAGGTGTACTTGCATTTGTGAAACGATGGTCAAAAGAATTTTGTGACCCTTATATCACTAAAACCTTGTTTACAACATTAGTTAGGCCAATTCTGGAATACGGTTCGGTGGTTTGGAATCCAAGGTATCAAATTTACTCAGACAAGATAGAGTCAATTCAAAAACAATTCCTACGTTTTGCTTTAAGAAATTTCCGTTGGGATTCTCAATATAACCTTCCACCTTATACGAGCCGATTAAAACTTATTAATCTTCCTACACTTTCCAGCCGCAGGCAAATGCTTGGTACAATTTTTATAGTTAAATTACTAACAGGCTCAATTTCAAGTCCGCTTCTTCTTGGCGAAGTTAGCCTTAATGTTCCCTCCCGGGTATCAAGACACTTTTTCCCCCTATTTCTGAAAGCTTGTAAAACTAATTTTGAATTGCACGACCCACTCCGTTGCTTATGCCAGGATTTTAACTCTCATTCCAGCACGTTTGATATATCAGATCCGCTTTTCAGCATTAAGAAATCGATACTGTCCTCTCTCAATAAATGAATCATTAAAATAAAGACATAAAATCGGCTGATGAATTTAGTTCTGTAGCTGAACAGTTTTAGATCTCGACACTTAACAAACTCCTGCCTATCGTGACTCGACGCAAAAATTTAAAATACTGGTTCCGTACGTCATGCGGACTGCGCCCCTCGTGCGGATGGGCGGTCATGGAGGGTAAAAACCATTGGGATATTATTATTATTATTATGCAACAGCAAATTGAAAATTTAGTGGAAAAAAGCTATGCGACCAAGTTGCCGGACGAAGCTATTAACGATCGCGGAGGTTAAGTTTGGTACCTGCCTATTTTCATCGTCCGAAATCCGCACAAACCAAATAAAATTCGCCTTGTGTGGGACGCAGCCGCGAAATCTGCAGACGTTTCGCTGAACAGTTTCTTACTAAAAGGCCCGGATAGGTTAACACCACTTGTAGTATTCTCTTCAACTTTCGCATAGGTAAAGTTGCAATTTGTGGAGATATCGAGGAAATGTTTCTGCGCATTAAATTACTCGATGCCGATTCAGATGCGCAGCGTTTGCTTTGGCGGAATAGTAGGGATGAATCAATAAGCGTTTACAGGCTTAACGTTTTGAGCTTCGGCGCTTCCTGCTCCCCATGTATAGCGCACTATGTACGGAACTTGAATGCGACGATTAACGCCGCTAACGATTCTGAGGTAATGCGTGCGATATGTTGTCATCACTACGTTGACGATTTTATCGATTCGACCCAAACTATCGACGAAGCTATTAAATTAGCCAGAAATGTTCGAGACGTGCACCTAAATGGTGGATTTAACATGCGCAATTGGTCCAGTAATTCACCTGAGGTTTTAGCCGCCCTTAACAGCGATGGAGAGTCAGAAACGAAATCATTCGACTGCAGCGCGGACAGAATAAAATTTGAAAAAATCCTTGGTATGTATTGGGAGCCAAAATCTGATACCTTCAACTACGTGCTCCAATTTGTACGGCTTAAACGCAATGTGTTCGCCGAAGGAGTCGTACCTACAAAAAGAGAAGTATTGCAAGTTCTTATGTCAATTTTTGACCCCCTGGGCCTAGTTGCTTGTTTGACGTCATATCTCAAAATTCTTATTCAGGACATCTGGCGAAGCGGAATATATTAGGATCAACCGTTGACGGAAGAGCTTTCACTAAAATGGCAAATTTGGCTTAAGTACCTCCCAGTAATTACCAGTGTATCCGTACCGCGCTGCTACTCTCCATATCTTTATGAGACCGCCTGTAAAGTGCAGTTACATACGTTCGTCGACGCGAGTGAGAATGCGTACGCTGCGGTGTCGTATTTTAGAATCGAAGCTGGCGGTAAAATTTCGACTAGGCTCGTAGCGGCTAAAGCGAAAGTCGCACCATTGCGCCCGCTATCAATTCCACGAATGGAATTACAGGCAGCAGTAGTTGGTGCCCGTCTAACGAATATGATCGAAAAGGGTCATCCTCTACATTTGGAGAAGCGCTACTTGTGGAGCGACTCAAAAACCGTTTTAAAATGGCTTTACGGCGACCCACGTAAATTTCAACAATTTGTTATGTTTCGTATAGCTGAAATCCATGAAACGACTGCCACTAGCGAATGTCGCTGGATACCAACAAAAATGAATGTCGCTGATATCGCTACGAAGACTAAGTCGAGTGTTGAAGTTGCTCATCAGTGGATAAATGGTCCCGCTTTCCTCTCGCTACCTGCTGAAGAATGGCCAGAAGAAGAAGACCTAGGTGCGATCTACACAAGTGAAATGCGAACCAGATTTCTAACTCACAATGTGCGAAAGGTTAATGTTAATTTCGAATATTTTTTGAATTGGATTCGTTTGTATAGAGCAGTAGCAAACTGTTTGCTTTACATCGAAAAATTACAACAACGCCTCCATGGTATATCGCAAAGCTGTCGTCTAACCGCGTACCATTTTTATCGCGCAAAGCTTTTCATTTTTAAAACGATTCAAATGGAAAACTGTGATGACTGGTCAACGCTTAAAATTGGTAAACCTGTATGCAAAAATGGGCCATTACGAAATCTTCAAGTGTATATGGACAATGACGATCTAATTCGTGTAAAGAACAGGGCAACATACTTGCAATCGTTCAGCCAGCCTCAACGTGATTTCATCGCATTGCCATCAGATCATCGGGTCACGTATCTTATAGTAGATCACCAACGCTTCTACCATATACAGCACGAGACAGCTCTGAACGAGGTAAGACAGTTATTTTTCATACCAAAATTGCGATCATTATTTAAAACTGTACGGCGCAACTGCCAAGTATGTAAAATTGCAAACGCAGAACCGCAGGCTCCACAGATGGCTCCACTACCCACTGCTCGGCTTGCTGCATACGTTCGCCCCTTTACCTTTGTAGGAGTCGATTATTTCGGCCCGATATTGGTAACTGAAAACCGCAAAGCCAAGAAAAGGTGGGGGGTTATGCTGACGTGCCTCACAATAAGAGCAGTGCACATTGAAATAGCCCATACGCTCAGTACTGACTCCTGTCTTATGTGCCTGCGAAACTTCATTGCTCGACGTGGCTGCTCTGCTGAGATATATAGCGACAATGGCACTAATTTTCGCGGTGCTGAGAGCTTCTTGAAAGAAGAACATCGTAAGCTGGATGATTCTATCGTGGAGCGCGAACTTCCCCATAAAGGAATTATTTGGAAGCTTAACCCACCAGGGGCACCTCATATGGGGGGAGCGTGGGAACGCCTAATAAGAACAACAAAGTCGGTGCTTTACAAAATCTCGCCGTCGCAGAGGTTCACTGATGAAAGTTTACGTTCCGCTCTGCTGGAGGTGGAGATGATCATAAATTCACGGCCGTTAACATATTTATCCCTTGATTGCGAGGATCAGGAACCCATCACTCCCAATCAGTTCTTGCTGGGTACCTCGAACGGAACGAAGCCCTTTTGCAAAGCCGTAGATATTAACTTAAAATTTAATTTACGTCAAAGCGAGATATTCGCAAACTTATTTTGGCGTCGTTGGGTGCGCGAAATGGTACCATCTCTCACACGTCGCAGTAAATGGTTTGCGAAAGTGAAACCCATAAGTAAGGGTGACATCGTACCGATAGTCGACGAGAAGGCTGAAAGGCAAAGTCGTCGATACAACGTTGGCAAAAGACGGTCAGGTAAGACGAGCTAAAGTTAAAACAAAACAAGGCGTTTTGGAGCGGCCAGCTGTAAAGCTTGCAGTACTCGACATCGGCAAAGAAAAGGAAAGCTCTGAAGGATCGTCCGCTTACCCGGGGGAGATTGTTACCGATTTGAGCAACGCTTAAAAACGAGTACTAAATTTGCAACTCTGCGCGGAGTTTCGATCTCTTATTTATTATTAATTCTGCCAATTCGTCTCCTTATTTCGGTCATTTAAGTTATTTCGCGATAGAGACCAGACCTGTTTTTTATTGTAAAATTGATATCAAAAAACTATAAAGAAAACTAAGGTAAATTGATTAATTATTTTGAATTATTAATTAACTGAAAATATGAATTGTTAAAATTTAAAAACCCAATTGAAATAATATATTTGCAGGTTTTTTAAAGCATCACGCTTTAATGCAACCGTACATTAAATAAAGCATTGCTATTAAGACTTTAAAGTTTGCAACAGTAGGGCTGCCATAATCCTGAACCCATTGACCAGGACACTTATGATCCAAATAAAAAGCCAAGATTCAAATGAGCATAGTCGCAATATATTCCCTATAAGCATCTACGGTTGCTTTGGTTCTGGCGTTGCATTATTTTGAAGTAATTTCTGATATTATACGCAATGTAGTTTTGTGGCACAACCCGTAAAGCACAATGATTGATGGTGATGAAAAGCTCAAGTTCTGAATTTTTTAAATCATAAAAGAACTTGACTGTGACGTCACTTGGAAAATTGGTTGGCGCCTTTAACGTGGTTTTGAAGTCTTTCTAAAAGACTTACCCAATAAGTACTGAAAAAAGTGCTTCCCTGTACGCTTGCTAGAAAGGGTTTTCCTATTTACAATTAAGGCGAATGTACACAAGGATATGGTTATATTATTTGTATTACAAATAAGATTCAATAAACACTTTAAGTCTCAATATAATATATTTGATATGAACCTTAAAAAACTCCTTAAAGAAGTATAATTTTTATTAATTAACAAGTAAGAGCAGCGCTGTCTTCGGATATGCCGAAGGCTTCATACCTTTCATGAACATCTGAAAACTTTACTTTAACAGATTACTGCATTTGAAAAAATTTATATATTCACAGCACACATAGATAGACGAGTTACATATATAAAAAATCTTATCTAAACAATCAGAGGTATGGAAGATATACCTTATATAGCACCAATCAAAGTGATTTTCACTGTTAAGTGATCGGTATGTAAACCGGTAACACAATTTAATGGGTTTAGCTTCCTACATAAAGGAGATATATCGCAAAAACTGGTATAGGAACAATCAATGGTATACGAGATAAGGCTTATAACTTATAAAAAAGGCAAAATAAAGTAACGAAATAGGCTGGAAAAGGCAAAATAAAATAGCGAAAAAGGCAGGAAAAGGCACTAGGTATTGTAAAAAAGGCAAAATAAAATAGCGAAAAAAGCAGGAAAAGGCAAAAAAATGTATTGCAAAAAAAGCAAAATAAGGCACTAAAAAAAGACAGAAAATACGAAAAACAATAAAAAAATATATTTTTTTTTAGAAATGTTTATATGTGACCTGGTCTACGGAAAGGGGGCTTAGGTGTCAAAAAATCAATTTTCACTTTTTGGTTGATTCGGATGGAAGATGAGATGCTTTTTCACGTGGTGAAAAGCAGAAAATCCTAACTTACTTAGAAGTGTACTAAAAATAATAATAATATTAATAATAATAATAATAATATTAATAATAATAATAATAAAAGCATTTTCATTCGATTTTCACGAAGAAAAGCCTTGAATGTACTAAATGTGCGCTCGACGTAAGGTGATACAAGTGGAGCCCAATTTAAATATGGAACGTTTGAAACGTTCATATTGTCACGATTAAAGGCGTTTTCCGCGCCCTTTACAATTTTATCCACACCCCTTATTGTCTCTAAGCCTACGTTAGCTGAGAAAACGGCTTTAAATTTTTCCAACACCAGTTTGGCAAGAGGTCCCTGCGCTTCTATAAGCCGCATGGGCATGTGTATATTTTTTAATCTTAAAAAAAAAAATTGTAAATGCTATAATCACTTTTTTAAAGGTAGAAAAGGCAAAAAAAGGCAAATATCTTAAAAAAGGCAAAAAAAGGCAAATATCTTAAAAAAGGCAAAAAAGGCAACATCAAATGTGTATATATGGAATCAGAGAAAGCTAAATCGTGGACATTCTTAATCGAATATACTCTATCTCTTTAGCAGAAAAAAAGGCAATTTCCATAAAATCCGTTCCCTGCTTATAAGCAATTTTCTCAGTAGACTTTGTATTATTATTTATACAATAGCTTACGAAATTTATCGGTATTAGCTGTCCCAATAAATTAGTTTTACATTAAAACCCCATATCTGAACAATCAGTTATATGGAGGCAATATATAAGTTACCGTGACCCGATCTTTGTTAATTTTACTGTAAACTATGTTGATAACGAGTGAAAATAGTGCGAAATATCATGTTTCTAGCTGCATATATTTAGAAGTTATAACAAAGAATCTCATATCTGAACAATCAGTTGTATTGGAGCTATATGTAAAAGTGACCCGATCTTTGTTATTTTCACTGTAAGAATTATGTTGACAATCGTTGGAAGTATTGCAAAATTTCATGTTTCTAGCTGCATAAATCGAGGAGTCATAACGAAAATTCTCATAACTGAACAATCAGTTGAATGGGAGATATATGTTATAGTCTTTGTTATTTTCACTGTAAATATTCTGTTAATAATGAGTGAAAACGGTGAGAATTTTCATGTTCCTAGCTGCACAAATGGAGAAGTTATGGCAAAAAATCTCATATCTGAACAATCAGTTGTATGGAGGCTATAGGTTATAGCGACCCGATTTTCGCCATTTTCTCTGAAAGTATTCTCTTGATAATGAGTGACAACAGTTCAAAATTTCATGTTACTATCTACTTAAATGGAGGAGTTATAACGAAAAATCTTATATCTGAACAATCAGTAGTACGGGAGCTATAGGTTATAGTGACCCGATCTTTGTAATTTTCCCTCTAAGTTCTCTGTTGATAATGGGTGGAAGTATTGCAAAATTTCATGTTCTTAGCTGCATAAATGGAGAAGTTATAACGAAAAATCTCATATCTGAACAATCAGTTATATGGGAGCTATATGTTATAGTGGTCCAATTCTTCCTGCTCCGACAAATGACTAATACATTATAAAAATACACCGACCTACCAAATTTCATCCGGATATCTCGAAAACTGAGAGACTAGATTGCATACAAACAGACGGACAGACAGACAGACATACAGACAGACGGACAGACGGACATGGCTAAGTCGACTCAGCTCGACGTTCTGATCATTTAAGTATACATTTTAATGGGTCTATCCCCACGATACTGATTTCAAATTGGCAGGGATATGCGGTATCGGGAAAGCCTGTACAAATTTTTCGGGCGTGACGGGACCACAATCCCTTCACGGCACCCCCGATAAAACCGCAACCTTCGCAAACTCAGAAAATCTTCGTTAAAAACGATGCGTGAATTATGCACTTTTTTATGTTTTATTGAAATGAAAAGGAACAGCAAAGCAAAACAAAGTAATCGGCAGATTATTTAAAATTCATTTTAAACACATGTGAATTTTTCATAGTGATAGATTTCTGGCCCACGGGACCCGCCGCACAATTCTGAAACACGTCGGGATGGGCGGGTTCGTTACTTAAAAATTGAATTTCGTGATGGGCGGAATGGGGATTAAATATTAAGTCCCGTGCCCATCTCTATTCTGAAGTACGTCCTACAAAAGTCTTTATGGAAGCTCTTCTTTGAGTGGCGGAAGCAGAAGCCCTTCAATATGTGCCATTCCATACAAAAAAGGAATGACTTTCAGAAAGGTCTTTTGGAAGCAAATTGTGCTCCTAAACTTATCTTCTGGGTAGTATCTATGTCCAGTCAGCCATGTAATTGCACTTTTTTGGCATTTGAAAATAAAGAAATTAGATTTTAACCAAATAAACTACACAGATAAAAAGGTTAGAAAACACGTTCCGTTTCGACTTTCGACTTCTAATGACAGCTCAACCTTTTTATCATAGCAAAAGTCTGCTAAAAATTTGTCGATTGTTCGCATTGACCTTCATTAAAAAACCAGGACAACTTACGTGTGGAGCAGGGCACCAGGACAATTTGTCTAAATCAGGACAAATCCTGGAAAACCAGGACGTCTGGCAGCCCTATAATAGGGGCCTTACTTTTACATTTCTATGTGAGACTGCATTTTCCACAAATGCTTACATAAACAAGTAATTTTTAAGCAAAAAAAAAAACGATTTCAATTCCCATCTAAGAATTTAAGATAATCGTTAATCTATTCATGATCCAATGATCGGATTTAAACCAAATTAGACCACTTGTCAGGTAACACCTTTCCTTTAAAAAAGAATTATAGTAATCGGTTAACGTGGTCCAAAGTTATGCGGCAACATACATACAAAAAAAAAATAATAAAAAATATTCCGACGAATTGATAACCTTGTCCTTTTTGTGAAGTAGGTTAAAAACAAATATACCAGCAAGCTTTCAGCGTCAAATGATTTCAGGGTAAAATTGTCAAAGCTCCCAATAAACTTGAAGGAAATAATGAAATCATCAAAACAATTTCAGTCCTCAAATTAAAACTAAAAGAGCATAAAGTTTGCATTGTGTTTCCTTGTTTTTGTAGACATTTGAAGAGTAGGGGTGCCGCGAAATATTTTTAGCACAACAAGGGTGCCGAGATGAAAAAAATTTGGGAACCCTGATGTATAGAATTGACAACAGCGGCGGCAAATCAGCTGCACTTGATAGTAGTCGGTTAAGTAATGAAATGAATTAGCAACAACGGGGTGTGCATAGCTCAGTGATTAACGCTTCTGACTTTGACATCGTTGGCGCGAGTTTGATCCCTGCTGAAGTTTAGAAAAAAAGAAGTATGATGAGGAGATGTGATCTCCGAAATAGCTGCTATAACTTCTACCGCTTAGACATTGTTGTTTTTTCACAGTTATGGCAAATTTAGTCAGAAAGAAAAAAGTTCCAGAGCTGCTTTTTTGAAAATAAACACGAAATTTGATTTTTTCTAGAAAAATTCGCATCTATCCGAATTTCAGCACTCCAAGGTTCGATTTCGAACATTCGTCAATTTGGAACTAAAATTCGAATCTCGAAGCTTCGAATATCGAATTTACCCATCCCTAGCTGCGATTCCACAACCCCTTGGTCCCGTAAATCAAACTTAATATTCCTTGCGACTTGCTACTCAGTATTAAAAACGAATTGGCCACCTTTAAAGAAAAACGGCCGATTAGGAATTTTCCAACTAACACGTTTGTTCAAAAAAATTGAAGTCTTTTGTTAACTTATTCCTCATTTATACTGCGGCTGATATAGGCAGCCAAAAATGGTTTAGTATTGATCCCAAAGCTTTAAGGCATCATCAGTAATCAAAACC
>NW_023458556.1:110641980-110642859 GCF_013731165.1 Rhagoletis pomonella | reverse complement strand
AATTTTATGGGAAGATTGAGAATCTAGGCTGCTGTAGACTAGCTCAGAATAGCAGATAATTGGCAATATTAATTGAATGGCTAGTTTACGTCTAACGATTAATGGCGTAAAAGTTGCAGACATTCTTAAATTTCTTAAAGTATAATAGACTTTGCCTACGACAGAGTTAACATGATCAGTGCATGTTAGGTTAGTGTTTATAACAAAACCAAGATTAGTCACTTTAGAAACAAATTTAAGAGACTTATCACCAATGTACAAGTACGGAATAATATCAAATTTAATATTTCTTTTACATACAGGCAACTTACAGGATTTATCACAGTTGAGACAAAGACCATTTTTCGAAGACCAAGACGATATAGACATTAATTCTCTATTGAAATTCGCGCACAAGTTGGCCATGTCTTCAAAAGTTCCTGACAAATAGATCTGTATATCGTCCGCGTAAGCATGCATTTTTGCATATTGGCAAGTACTGAAGATGTCATTAATAAACAAACTAAATAGCAATGGCCCTAAAATAGAGCCTTGGGGTACACCCGTTAATAGTGGTTTTAGTTTAGATACTTCAGCACCAACTTTTACTCTTTGGGTTCGGTCGGACAGATAGCTCTTCATTAACTGCACGGCAAAGTCACTAAACCCAAAATAGTTTTTGAGTTTGAGGCATAGTAGTTCATGGCTAACTGAGTCGAAAGCTTTGGAGAAATCCAAAAGGCATAATAGTGTCAGGTGGTTTTTATCAAAGGATATCCGAATGTCGTCAAGTATTTGAATCATAGCCGTGGAACAACTGTGTCTAGCTCTAAATCCGGACTGGAACGGGGACAATAACCTAAATTTCTCAAGATGGACATATATTTGTTCAGACATCAA
>NW_023458556.1:110639949-110641880 GCF_013731165.1 Rhagoletis pomonella | reverse complement strand
AAAAACTGGAAAGGAGCAGTTATTGGAGGCGAAACGTCATAATAATATAATGGATAGGGCTGCCAGATATCTCTGTTGCCAAACCGGGACACTTAAGGTGGGGAGAGGCCTCTCGGTTCCTTCCATTTCGTTTCGACAAAAATTACGTATGAAAGGATGTAGTAAAATTTTATTTTGACCAAAAAAAAACATAAAAACATGAGATCATGAGATCATTACAACGTACACCAGCAAAACAAAACAATTTATCACAACTAAAGTATAGAGAATTTTCCACAATGCATGTACCTTTTTTGTTCCTTATAAAAATACAGTTTATACTAAATACATCAGAAAACATAAAAATAATATTTCTAAACTTTGTGCAAAACTCGGGAAAATGCAATAATTTTGCATACAAATTCGCAACTTTCTATTCAGACTCTTTTATAAAAATTTTGAAAATTAAGTTTTGCAGCCCATAAAAATTTAGTTGATTTTTGCTATTGTTTTTACTGAGAGTTTCTTCCATACAAACTGTGTTCGACATTTTTTTGTATGTGGAAGACACTGTCAGCAAAAAATAAATAATTGCAAAAAATCAACGAAATTTTCTGGTAACTTCAGACTTGCACTTTACTAATTGGCTCAAAAGCTACATTTTCAAAATTTGTGATCAGATGAAAGAGTCTCCGAGCCAATAATTTTGTACGGCACGGTACTTATAAGTAATCAAAGAAAAAACATTAAATACAAGGTAGCATTAAAATATTAGTCATTTGTTTCGTTTCTGTGAGCTTGTTTCAAAACTTCTGGCTTTTGCTTAATATAATTGTAAAACTCTGTGCATGTCATTTTAACGTATTAAGATACATAATTATATTAATCATCAACTATTGCTTGTCTAAAACGTGCTAAATTTAAAAAAAAAAAAATCGCATATGAAAGAGCACCAACCCAACTCGTAATACATTTAAGTATACAAATTTTAGTATTTAGTATAGAAATATTCAATTCAAATACGCCCATATTAAAATGAAGCGATTTGCAATTACCGATTGCTTTTTCATAATTAAGTTAAAAAAATATTTAAATTCCTTGCTGCCTGTAATGGGATTTGAACCCTGACGCTCTGGAAATTAGCAAAGTGTGGCAAGCATCTCCGTGCACTCAGCTACAGCCAGGCATGTAAATGTACATTCAAATGTTCGTGGTATGAAAGTATTGTTTTTAAATACGAACATTTTAAACGATAATCAAATAAAACATAGTCGTGTTTACTATGCGTTATTTCCCCCAGTAAATTAGTAAAATTTTTCTTAATATTACAACGCATTTTTTCTCTCAGTGTAGTCATTTTTGTTCAAAATTTGTGCAATCAAATCGAAAACCAGGACGCTTAAATGAAACCCGGGACATTTTAACGTTGGACCGGGACACCGGGACAAATAGTCTTAAACCGGGACATGTCCGGGAAAACCGGGACGTCTGGCAGCCCTAATAATGGAAGCTATTTCAATGGGAAAAGGAATGTCTTTAAAGCCTTATAAAAAGGGATTCGGATTATATTTAAAACCATACCAAAAAAAACTCTTAATGAAGCTACCCAGAAGACCTCTTACTGATGTAGACTTAAAGAAGTATTCAAAATTTATTCCAAATTTTATAGGGGTTTTCATGTGTGACAGTTTACCCCGTAAACCATTTAAGAGAGAATGTGAAATAATAAATTTTGATAGTTCAAATACTGGAAAACGATAATGAGATTGATTATTTCGATAGCTTTGGAAAAACTTATATCCTCCTGAACATTTAATAAAGTATTTAGGAAAAACATTAAATATAACTGTAATAAACAGCAATTAAGCTAATTCAAAAAAACCTCAAGCTATATAATGTCAGAGGAATATACGTTGGTTATAGACGTTCAGGGAGTCTATTTTAATAAGAAA
>NW_023458556.1:110626634-110639849 GCF_013731165.1 Rhagoletis pomonella | reverse complement strand
CCTCCCTAAAGCGTCCCGGTTTGGCAACAGAGATATCTGGCAGCCCTTGCACCAACCCAACTCGTAATACATTTAAGTATACAAATTTTAGTATTCAGTAATAATTGTCGCAAGCATCTTCGCGCACTCATCTACAGCCAGACATGTAAATGTGCATTTATATGTTGAGTTTAAATCCACGCCACGCGTGCGTGTTATGAAAGTATTATTTTTAAATACGAACATTTTTAAACGATAATCTAATAGAAATATTCATGTTTACTATGTGTTATTTCCCTCAGTGAATTCATAAAATTTTTCTTAATATTACAAGGCGTTTTATCTCTCAGTGTAGTCATTTTTATGCAAAATTTGTGCAATCAAATCGAAAACCGGGACACTTAAACGAATCCCGGGACATTTTAAGGTTGGACCGGGACACCGGGACAAATTGTCTAAAACCGGGACATGTCCGGGAAAACCGGGACGTCTGGCAGCCCTAGTACCGTGCCTTTTCAGGCTAGCTCAGCGCAAGTTCTGAACCAGTTTTGATTTGCTGCAGCGTCAGTACTTTGAACGAAAGGCAACAAATTGTGCACCTTTAAATGCGGTAGCTTTCAAGCCTCGTGCGGTAGATCGTCAAATTTTTAAAAATATGCAGTAGAAGTGTGCACACTGATTGACATCTAAAACTATCACTTGCATTTGGTTTTACTCAATACCGTGCCAACCAGCTTACATATTTTTTATTTTTACCCAGGCCTTTATCGTTTTCTTTATCTTTGTACGTACTCACCTTTACTTTCATTCTTGTTTTGGTCTTAATCTAATGGCTGGTTTTCAATATGTTATATTCTGACTCCAAAATTTGTCGACTATTTTGACGGAACTTTATCTCCTTTATCCATACCTTTACCGATAATATTTTTGCCAAAAACATACAGATCGCCGATTTATCAGCACACGTACACAACTAAAGACCTATCCTGATCGAAATCCATCAATATATTGTTTTCACTTATTTGATGACAAATGCCATTGAATTTAACATAGTGAAAATAAGCCTTAAGTCTTATTCTTAAACCGCTTATTAGCACGTTTTTGTATACATAATTAATCATAATTAATACCATGTGCATAGATTTAAGAAGCACTTGTTGCCAATTTACTTCCAACCAACCAACCCCCGCTAAAGAAGTTTCACTTCAAAAATATTTAAACTTTTACCTTAGGGTTATCAGCAACCCCTCTTCGGGGCTAACACATTCCTTGAATCGGGCAATTAGGTTTTGAATAGACGAACCCACACATAGAACCAGATGTTTAAATGTAGGTTTTGACATTCTGTAGAAATATTGAAATCTGCTATCGTCTTGCGAAAGTTCTTGCGCGGCAATGTATAACAGCTTCATTGTTTTTCTGTATATTTTTGTGAACCCAATATCTCCTACGCCTTTTTCTTCGCTGGTGCTGAAGATGGGGACCCAATAGTATTATTGCGTCGGTTTCATCCTCTCTTGATGATATCATCTCCACATTAAAAGAATACAGTTTGCTGTAATAATGTTGCTTTTTCTTTAAAAGTTGATATTTTTATTGAAATTTTGTCAACAACCCACTGATTCCGCAAATTTTTTCTTCAAACAAAAAATGTAGGTGTGGAAATGTAAATAAAGCATCACGTCCAAGTTTGCAGAAGTGTAGTCGTCATGTAATCGTTGCATTATGACGATAACTATGACGCAAGTATGATTTAATGACCAATGATCAGTGTTGAAAGCCTAAAGTAGGGACGTTCAAACAAACTCGGTGTTTCCAAAAACTGTTTTTTTTTAAATTTGGTTAATGATCTTTTTCAGCCTTTTTTTAATTTAGGTGTTAATCGTTTTTTTTTTTGCTTTTAAACCGAAAAAAAGTTGTTTGTACATCCGACACCACCTACCTACCATTTTATTTTGACCCGCTGAATCCGAATTTTAAGTCAGTTTGTTCCGTACACCCTTCAATATCGAGTAAATTGTAAAAATAGCTAAAATGGGATAAATGGTAATAAACAAATTTATAAATCTAAACCAAGCATAATTCTTATGTATTTTGATCCGCTGAATACAAATCTGGAGTGTCTATATAGATCAAGGGTGGCCATTTCATAGGCACGCGTGCCAAATTTTTCTCTTCTGCTTTCACACGTACTTGAGAAAAACTGTGCTGCTTTCACACATACATGAGCATACTCTATGAATCAGTGATGCCGACAATTATGGTTTTGCTGTGATCGTGCCCAATTGATGCGAAACTTTCAAGCAATAAAGTCGCTGCAAGACACGGTAAAAATGTTTAATATGGATTCGGATGTAGATTTTTTACTCACTAGTAATGGGGAGGGAGAGCAGAATGTTTGGTGTGTCATGAAGAAATCGCACGGACGACAAACTTTTTTGTTAAACGCCATTATAGCGCCATTTACCCTTATTCCCAAATATTGAATTAATAAATTATTACGTACATATGCACATAAATAAAAAGATAAATTTAAAATAATGCTAAGAAATTCCTTTTCTTTTAATTCAAATTCAAGCAAGCAATGCAAGTGAATTAAATTATATTAAAAGGTTAATTTTTTAATATTTTATCCAGCGTTGCCAGGTTGGCGTTTTTAACGTCATTTGGACGTTTTTTGTATCCTGTTGACGTTTAGACGTTTTTTGTGTAAAAATTTGACGTTTTTTAACTTCCCAGTAATTTTTCTCTATGCACAATATATTCAATGTATAGCGTACTATTTGCTTGTAGAGTAAGTACTTAAGCTGATGCCAGATAAATCTTTGTAGCTTTGCGTGACATTTATAACTTTGTCAGCGAAGCGCCAGACGCAAAAGGTATGCCACAATGAACGCAAATAAAACAATTTTGTACTGCTTTTTTACTCGTCAAAATTGCTGTGGATCAGCAATGTAATTAAGTTTTATGTTTCTACATGAAAACTCGAATTTGGAAGAAACAAAATAAATATTAAACCGGTTGATTGTCAAAGCGCGCAAAAAGATGGGAGTTGGCCATCTTTTCGCTTCGCGCTGCAGCTTCAACGATCTATGTGGCGTGCTTTGTGCATTTTCATACAATTCATCTTATCGTCAAAGCGAATCTGTCACGCAAAGCGAGGCAAAAGTTTTATGTGGCATCAGCTTTACGCTCACACTTTCGGCAAATTTGTTACTAAGGCTGTGTGCGAGTTGACCTAAATTGTAGTACCTAAACTAATATTCCACTGGAAATTTCCAGCACTGCTACAATTTAGGAAAACAGCTGCTAAAACTGTGCGAGTTCGTTTGACAACCTAAATTGTTTGTTTTGGAATTTGAATTTGTTTGCTTTTAGTAAATATATCTATAAAATGAATAATTTTGTGGTAGCTTTGGGACTATTTAACAATATAATAAATTTGCAACAGAAAAGGAGAATGCTCCATCCTGGCAGATTTGGGACTATTTAACAATATGATAAATTTGCAACAGACAACCCTGCGAAATAATATACATCCATCGAATTACACATATACTTATCTGAATGCAAAAATCAAATAAATTTATACTTACATCTTTCTGAATATTTTCTTTTTTGTGCCATAGCAATGGTAAAAATTATTTAAAACATCAAAAAATCGTTGTTCACTTAATCGCTCGCTCAAATATATTTGACTGTTCAATTTAGGTTGAAAAGTATGCTCGCAGAAAATCTAAATTGTTCCTATTCACTGCGTTACCGAAACTTTCCAGTGATTTAGGATCTTTCTCTATTTAGGTAGCAATTTAGACGTACTCGCACACAGCCTTAATCTTGTAAGTAGAACTGATTTTGAATTATTTTCTTAATAAATCTTTACAAGCTTTGTTTTTTGCAGCACTATGTTCCTTCTTGGCAGAACGTAATTTAGCATTTTCGACAACCGACCACCTAACCAAATGTCTACAAGAAAAAAAAATATTAGAAATCAACGAGATTCTTTAGAAACTTAAAACTTGCACCCTGGAATTTAATGGGCTATCAAACTGCATACTCAAAAAAAATCTAAAAAATCTGAATAAAAACTTGAAAATCTAGCTGAAATTTTGCAGATTTTTTATAATTTTTGCACAAAGTTTGAAATGTGGATTTATATTGTGTTAGTTATATAATGTGCTAGGCTTTTATGAAAAATAATAAACATTCAATAAACAAAAGAAAAACAGTTGATCACAAGTGTATGTTTAAAATGATTTTTATATTAACGATCTCAAACCAGTTAACAATAGTGGTATTCACCAACTTGTTCTCAACAGTCATTGCTTGAGCTCATCTGCTATTTTGCCAGAGTGCCAGGCCACTTGCTCACTTTGGTGAATACCACTAATGAATTTTAAATGTGCTATGCCGAAATAACATTTTGATATACCTTACGTGCATATGTACCTTTGAATATAATAAAAGTTTAATAAGAACAATTCTGAGTGCATACATGGAGGGACGTTTTCTCATGCCGAAAACCTGCCAACACTGATTATATCTCCCTTTCACACTATTTACAAAATAAAATATCCCTTTTTTTTATAATTTGCAACTCGAAATCGTTGACAACACTGTTTGCATCAGACGCGTGAGCGACTTATTCTCTTCATTCTCGGTCGATTTCTTCTGGCATGATTGAAGGTGCTGCCACATATTTTGTTGTCGCTTATGATTGTCACTGTGCCATGATTTTGTTTAAATTTTTGTAAAGTTGCTTACCACACTTACGATTGCTATAAATTTGCTTAGATTTTTTTAGGATTTTCTAATTTGGTGTCCTCAGACTAAAAACAAAAGCACCAAAAACGCACCAAGCACCAAACTCAAAAATTTTCGCGTTTTGAATACCCACTAAATTTGGTGCGAAAAGCAGCAAGTTGGCAACAGTGAATGTAAACAAAAGTATTTTATGACGTCAGCGATTGGGTGGATGCTGTCAAATCGACGAAGAGAGGGTTAGCGGTCCGCGAATGGCGCGACCTTTATTTTCTGGATCGTGCTCTGTTAGATCAGTGTCCGCCAAAAAGAGAAGTCTTAAAATGAGAATGTATTAGTTATGAAATAAAAAATGAGAATGTGTTGGTGGTAATGCACGGAAATGCGTCATCAACCTGCTTCGCCTATTGTTTGCATGCAACTAAATAAAATTTGTTGCTCTTCTACTCTCTCTGTTGACGTTCGGATTGTGTACGTGTAAAAAGCCGATTGTGTACATGTGAAAGGCCGAATATAGTTCGTTTCCCAGGAAAGTGTTTGGCGGACACTGTTATAGATTCATCATCTAGAGGTCTGAAAGCTGTTGTGCTTCATATTGGAAACGAATTAGCGCAGATTCCAATCGCGCATTCAACTAAACTTAAAGAGACCTACGATAACTTGCAAATAGTATTGAATAAAATAAAGTATTCAGAGCATCAATGGCGAATTTGTGGGGATCTGAAAATCGCAACACTTCTTTTAGGTCAACAATCGGGATTCACAAAATTCACACAAATTCACAAAATGTGGGATAGCAGGGACAGAAAAAATCACTATGTGAAGAAAGAATGGCCAAAGAGAGAGAAATTCAGACCAGTTATTCATAATGTTATACGAACACAATTGATTCAGCTTTCAAAATATCTGCTACCTCCACTTCAAGCTAGGTCTCATAAAGCAGTTTGTCAAAGCTCTGGACAAAGATAGCAATTGCTTCCAGTACTTGAGGGAAAAGTTTCCTGCAATAACTGATGCAAAATTAAAAGAGGGAATTTTTAATGGACCCCAAATTCGAACTCTATTTCAGGATGCAAATTTTTTAGGGAAAATTAACGATACGGAGAGAGCAGCTTGGGTAAGTTTTTAAAATGTGTCTCAAAACTTATTGGGAAATAAAAAAAGCGAAAACTACAGAACGTTAGTAGAAGAATTGATGACGAATTACAAAAATTTAGGTTGCTTAATGAACCTTAAGCTGCACTTCCTGGATTCTCACATCGACCAGTTTCCTGATAATCTCGGAGACTACAGCGAAGAACAGGGAGAACGATTCCATCAAGACATAAGTGAAATGGAGACTAGATATCAAGGAAATTGGAGCGTCAACATGATGGCAGATTTTTGCTGGACACAAAAAAGGGATATACCGAGAGATGATAACAAACGAAAAAGGAATCCACTGCGTAGATCATTTGAGAACCAAAGAGTTCGATACCAACGAAAAACAGTTTACAATCTCAGAAAATCGTTCTCCTTATTCTGTTTATACATCATGTTTTAGAGATATTACAATTTTTTGCATTTTCAGATTTTAAACTTGAAAATTACGCATAGAAAAATACAAGAAACATATTTCATCATGTTTTATAGATTTTTTTTAAATTTTTCAACAGTAATATTTGCTCTTTTATCGATTCTTGGAGAGTTTGAGGGATTCTAAACCAAATATATTTCAGATTCGGATGAAGCAAATAAAATTACATAAAAATCCTCTTCAATTTGGGTCTAGAAAAATTTTTTTGTTAATACAATGGCAATGTTTTGCTATTCTTAACATTTTTCAATGTTTTTTTTTTAATTTTTTAAGATTTAGAACGGTTTATGGTCTAAATACACTTCAGATTTGTATTTAACGGATCAAAATACATAAGAATTATTATGACACTATTGAAGTAAAAAGCGATATGTATTTATTTATAAATTAAAAACGTTTTTTTGTGAATGAAGTTTGGGTTTGTATGTACAACGCTTTATTAAATTTTGTATATTTGGAAATGAAGTTGTTATATGCATAAAATTAAGAAAAATTATTATTTTAATTAATAATGCGTTGCTATAGTAATGAGTGTAAGTGAAAATTTAATATAATTTGATATCGATGTTTTTTTTTCTTTTTTGCAGTGTTCTTTGTAATTCGGTTTTTTTTTTCGGTAAACCGAAAAGATCATGTTTTTTGTACAGTATTTTTAAACGGTTTAAAACCTGAATAAAAAATGGTGATTAATAAAAAACCCGATTTTTTTAAAACGGTTCCCATCCCTAGCCTAAAGGAACTGGTCTAGTTCTGGCTTACTTTGCCTTGACAACTGTCAAAAATTAATAGCGCTCAAAGTACTTCAAACTTGTGAATAGCCCAAAATTCTATTTGACAGCACTTTGTTGGCGTTTGACATTTCAATTTCTCTCGCCAATTGTCGTATTTTTACCCGTCTTTTGAACCTAGTGCGGCAATCCATGATATAAAAGAAGGTAGTTTCAATAAACAACTTTTTGGCGGATGCTGGGATTTTTGAAACTTCATAATTTGCTCATGTTGCCTGCAGCGTTACCATATTATTAATATTTAAACATAAATTAGGGAATTTCGAGATGGAAATTTCTTTCACAGTTAATGGGTGTAAATATTTTAGTCTTTTTAGACGAAACCAAACAAGTCTAGCACACTATATACAACGAATAATGGCATATTTACTTACGTTTACGGTATTACTCACTCCTATCTCAAAACTGAAACTTAATCTATATGTACACAACATGCAAAGTCATTAGGCAGACTTAGCATAGTATGGTTTGGGGCGTCGATATCGTTACCTTAATTCCCAAAGGCCCTGACCAACACTTTTTTCGAAACTGCGTTTTTCACAGATTTTGGTAACAGGTATAAAAAAATACACCTTCCGCAAAAATAGTAAAGTGTTAGTACCAAGAACAACGGAGTAACATGCCACTTTTTAAAAACCTCTACCTATTTTTGATACTCTTTTATAAAGTTTTTTGCTTCTCCTGTAAAATAAAAACATTGTTGGTTAGGGTCTTTGTGAATTAGGGTAACGATATGTATGTTGGGTTAACATTATTAAATGTTTTTATTTAATAAATTGGCCAAACCCATTAAAACATAAATAATTGAAAAACATTAGAGTAATGCCCTTCCAAAAACTCCATGTACTCAGCACCCAAGTTGGAGGCTGCAAGAAAAGTTCATTCATTTTCTATGCTTGGACCAACACAGTGTTTCATTTTTCATTCATTTCATTCTTTTATTGCGTGGCACTGCATTTTTGGAGGGTATAGGCTTGTTCTGGCTAATGCTAATATCTGTGGTAGCAAAATGTTGAGAACATACGTACGGATATTTTAGAAGGCTTTCCTCGCCCACGCCGCAAGCTTCAAGCCATTTTTGTCTCGCAAAAGGAACCGCTGGAAATTAAAAAAAAATGTGTACCGTCTTCCTTGCAGTGGTATTTTGTATTGTTGCAGCTTTAAAATGCGCAACTCAGTTTTCTTTTTATTATTTTAATAAGCTATCTTATTTTTTGCTTTTTCGGTCATATTAATTTTAGAATTTTTTTTATAATTATCAATCTGGTAGCTAGATTTTGATGAAAATGTCTTAATCCCAAAAAAAGTCAAATGGCTAATATGGCTGCTTATGTCATTAAGTGAAACAACCTTCTTTTTTCCACCATGCGGCAACGTACTTAACAAATTTCATTGACATATCTGAAAATTTCCTTGAGTTATATTTTCATTCTCAGCATTTATGTGAAGATTCAGCTACACTCCAAAAAGTGCATGTAAAACTACTACTGAAAAGTGTTCATTCTTCAACAAGAATTTGTGTCGTAGTCATTCCAAAAACTCTTTCGAATTCTGTAACAGAGCGAAGTCCTTGGATCGTTTGAATCAAAAGCCTTACTGCCTGTTTCGCACCCTTGGATAATAAGCTGAGATTCTGCAGAGCCCGATCATGCTAAGCAGAGACCAAATATTTCGATAGTCAGGAAAAAAAGAGCATCGTGTCGAGCTTATTTAATTTCTTTCAAATAATTTTAATGTTTCCTTTATCCTGAACATTTGCTTATATCTTGACAATGAGCTCGTGTAGGATAATAGAATTTAAGTAATGTTGATTGTGTGGCTGTGGAGCGTCAGTGTTGTTGTTAACGCAAGGTGGAAGAACAACATTATCGTGGACGTTTTTTACGTTTAGCGTTTAGGATAATATTTGACTATTCGCAGAAATCCAAGCAATACTCTTCGTCACTTATTGCAGAGCTACAATAACTTATACTAATAAAATGTAAGGTGTAAGGTTTTCAGAGGGGGCAGGCTCCCCCTTGCCAAATGTGTTACTGTGGTACCACTATCAGTTCGGATCGCTTCTGGTATTCGAATCGCAATACATGGTTGTAACTCAATTTTATGAATTTGTTTTATATTTTTAGTACAGTTAAATTAGATTTGAGAATTAGTCAATTATTTCTGAGTTCCTCTGTAGATCGTTTAGTAACGGATACAACAAATGTAACGAATAATTTTTCGGGGTTTCTTTGTACTTGGGAAATAAATTAAAAATACTTGTTTAAAAGTCAAAAAACAAAATGCACCGACTTAATTCACAAAGGTTATTTCTGAAACTAGAAATGGAGCTTTTATAATGATTCATAAAGAAATACATTTATGTGTATATGCACCCATTAGCGCACACAAGGGGTGGGTTTTGGGGTTCAAACCCCCCCTAAAGCTAATAATCTCAAATACAAACTGTATCTTAAAGCTAAGAATCCAGCTCTCAGGGAAATTATAAGAAATATTTATTATAATTTCTGTTGCTTGAAAAGGCGCTTTGCTTTTGCTGTAAATTTTCATGAGGAAATAAATATACGAGCATTTTTTTCTTGAGAGCTGCAAACTGATTTATGAAAATTTGGTAGAAGAAAATTTCTTTTCCAGTTCTCGTCCGTCGTTTTATATGAATTTTTCGTTTTTCTTGGGAGTTCAGTTAATTTTTTCGGAACTCGAAATATTAAAAAAATTTAGCAATCGTGAAAAATCACCATCTATCGAAAACCAGAAATCGAAAAAATGAACATAAAAGTGCAAAAATTCATGGAATCAATAAATTTATTTTTACTGACTCTTTTTTAAAATTTTTTATTAGGTACTTTTGAAAGTTGAGCGCATCTTGAGTTTATAGAACTTTTTATTAAACAAGTAGTTTTTAAGGAAAGAACACAACCGACTTCAATTCTCATATACAAATTTAGGGGTACCTTTAATTTCTTCATGATCCAATCATCGGATCTCTAAACCAAATTACGGGACGACCCTTGAGGTACCATCTTTCCAATTAAAAAAGGATTATTGAAATCGGTTCACGTGGTAAAAAAGTTATGTATTCCGGCGAATTGATAACCTCCCCTTTTTTGAAGTCGGTTAAAAGTGTTTGAGTTCTGTTAATCTTATGTAAATAAAGTGCAGTTTATGAATTTTAAAACGTTTATTTATTTATTACATACTGCACATAAAACTTGCATAAATGTATTTTTAAGAGCGTATTATCAAGCAAATTTTCAGTATTTTCCGGTGATATATCTTCAGAAATATAAAACCCCCTAAAATATATTCCTGGGTGCGCCCCTGTATGCACCTATGAATGTAATATGTATTTGCACGTCTTTTGATTTCTAGTTTTATTGTTTTATTTTTTATAATTCATGTATTTTTATTTCACTATAAGTATTGTTTCATTATCTCACTCGAATATTTTGTCTTAATTCGTTAAAATTATGCCCAAAGTATGTACGCTTCGTTATCCTCAAGGATTTATTTACTTACCCACACACATATGCACATTTACTATGTATGTGCTTATGTACATATGTATGCATACACTTACCCAACAAGCTTTTAAAAGAAAAACTTAAAATATGTAAGTTTGCTTGAATAACTATAAAAAAATGAACGGAAGTAATAATAAAGTTATTTTAGGTTTCAAAATAAAACTTTTAATCCTTTGAACTTTCTAAACAAATGTGGGGTCCTATAGCGGTTATCTGTAGATTAAATGTAAATATATGTATATATTTTTCTATCACGACTGATAATTATCGCTTCGGAAATTTGGCATTATAATTATAAACATATGTATGCATGTACTACAATTGAATCGAAGTGATTCTTTGAATTGTCGGTTAGTTTAAAATCGATTGGAAATTTCCTCGCGATGAACAAGTAAAATCAATGCTTGTAAAAAATAACAACCATATGTTTAACTACAGATCACCGGTTCCCAACCGGTGCGTCGCGACCCACTGGTGAGTCGTACAGGTCGGTCGCGCATCGATCCTAAAACCACCAGAAAAAATTAAATAAACCCTCAGAGAAGATAAGAAAAAAATAAGACTAAAAACATCCTCATTTAATTCAGACATTGACATTAATATTGTATTCTTACTTAACAACAGCAAATGTTTGTACATTTTGATAGATTGTCATAACAATTTCCTCAACTTTAACATCGTTTGACAGTCAATTTTATACACAAACAAGTAATTTTTAGCAATTCAATTCTCATATAAATATATATATGTATATATATCATGATCCAATGATCGGATCTAAACCAGATTAGTATGGGACTATGCAAAACGAATTATCGAAATCGGTTGACTAAGTTCGAACATTAAATACCCGGCGCAAGTATTAAACATATGTTTTTCACCTTTCCGAAAGCTACCGCTACATGGTAAGCCGGGATGTATCAATTTTGAGTAAATTAGCGTCCTTAAATTTCGAAATATTGAAGTTTCAAGCATTTCTGAAAATTACAGTTATATGAAAAGCGGCCGTAATTTAAGTCCGAGTTAATAAATTTCAAAGTTTTGCTCTTATGTGGCAAGCACAATAACATACCGAATTTGGCACAAATTGGTAGAACGGTTACCAAGATACATATATGCGATCATAAGTGGGCGGTTTTCCAAAATTTTATCATAAACGTATTTCTTGGTAAAGAATTGTTGCAAAAGAAATTTTGAATAAAAAAGTTTTAATATTTACTGATTTATCGAAGATTTCGTATTTCTCTAAATTACCTTTATATGCGATGTGGACGTGGTTATTATCCGATTTGAAAAATTTTCAGCCATTGGTATTCTGCACCAAGGCCAACAACTGTGCCAAGTTTGGAATAAATTGGTGCAGCGGTTACCAAGATATACACATGTAACCATAAGTAGGGGTGGCTACGCCCATTTTCCAAAAATTTATAATATTCTTATTTTTCGTCTTAAAATTATTGTAGATATCAATTTTGAGTGATTAATATTCAGTAGTTACTAAAATATCGCAGTTTTCGTATTTCTAAAAATTACCGTTGTATGGGAGGTACGCGTGGTTATTGTCCGATTTTGCCCATTTTCAATACCATCCGTCCTACACCCGAAAGAAGTGCACGCACCAAGTTTCGTTAAAATATCTCAATTTTTACTCAAGTTATCGTGTGCTCAGACGGACGGACGGACGGACAGACAGTCACGGCTTAATCGATTTCTCTTTCCATTCTGATCATTTGTGTATACATTTGTCTATATCTATCTCGATTCGTTTTGCCTGTTACAAACAACCGTTATGTAAACAAAGTTATAATACCCTTGTGCACAAGTGCGCTCGGGTATAAAAATATTCCGACGAACTGATAACCTCCTTCTTTTTTGGAAGTCGGTTAAAAATTAATATATTCGCGAAACGAGGCGCCAAGAATAGTGAAACTAATTTAATTTTTCTCTCTGATGTCAGGATTTTTCTTTTTTGAAATTTTAAAGATTTGATTAATTCAAATAATTATTAAAAAAACTGAGTGCAGTGTAGAATAACAATATGGGTATCATATTATAGAGGAAATTCTGTAGAATTAAAAAAGTTTATCAGCCATGTTCTGAAATTCGAAAATTTGAAATCGAAAAAGTCCTATCCTTTAAAGTTTGCAATAAGTATTTTTGAAAAAAATTTATGTTATTTATTTATTTATACTCAAAAACAATTACTCATGAAAAGTATAAAAATAGATAAGAACAATAATAACTCGCTGGCCCAATTTCAGATGGCCTATTTAATTAGAGCTTGTTGATTGATTAACTTCAGCGACTCATTTTCAAATCATACATTTAATCTGCATTTAAATGGTCAATATTGGCTATTTAAATATGAGATATGCAACCCTGTGCTTGTACCAAACAACCAAGATTGATAGGTAGGTTGTTTTATCAATCGTGCCAAAGAACAATCAGCTGTTTAGTACAAAATGTAAACAAACTAGGGATGAAACGATACGAGTAAATACAAGTACATACTCGATATTTTTCGATCGATACCAAGTAATTTTGGTATCGATACTTTTGAACGAAGTACTGAGTAGGTATCGAAAAA
>NW_023458556.1:110621897-110626624 GCF_013731165.1 Rhagoletis pomonella | reverse complement strand
CATATTCTGCATACGAGCTGATGCATGCACCTAATCAGCTCCTCGCCGCCGTACTTGAATAGCTCGGCTGGCAGGCCGTCAGCTCCAGCAGCTTTGTTGTTTTTCAGCCGCGTAATCGCTATACGTACCTCGTCATAGTCAGGCGGTGGGACAGCTACTCCATCATCATCGACTGGGGACTCGGGTTCGTCTTCCTCACTACTTTCAGCGCTGCTACCATTCAGTAGGTTATAAAAGTGTTCCCTCCACATTTTGAGTATATTCTGGACATCGGTCACTAGGTCGCCATTGTTGTTCTTACAGGAGTTCGCCCCGGTCTTGAAACCTTCCGTAAGTCGCCTAACCCTCTGGTAGAATTTTCGGGCGTTCTTCCTGCCGGCCAGCATCTCAAGCTCTTCGCACTCACGTATTTCGGCCTCTCTCTTCTTATTGCGGCAAATACGTCTCGCTTCCTTCTTCAGTTCCCTATAACGGTCCCACATGGCTCGCGTTGCGCCCGATCGCAGCGTGGCCCTGTAGGCTGCATCTTTTTTCTCTGCGGCTTCTTGACATTCCTCATCGTACCAGTTTTTCTTTCGGGCTCGCTGAAATCCAACTACTTCTTCGGCGGCGGTACTTAATGATCGGGAAATGTGGTTCCACTGCTCGCGTACGTCGGATTGTTGAAGAGTGCTCTCAGAGAGCAGGTGTGTGAGTCGAGTGGCGAATAAATTGGCCGTCTGTTGTGATTGTAGCTTTTCGACGTTAAGCTTTCCTTGCATTGTTGGGCGCACATTTTTTGCTGCACAGAGGCGGGTGCGTATCTTGGCTACAACAAGATAGTGGTTCGAGTCGATGTTTGGTCCTCGGAGTGTACGTACGTCCAAAACGCTTGAAGCATGCCTTCCGTCTATCACAACATGATCGATTTGGTTTCTCGTTTTTCGATCTGGAGACAGCCATGTAGCTTGGTGGATGTTCTTATGCTGGAACCTTGTACTACATATTACCATATTTCGTCGTGGAGGCGACAGTGGCGCCAAAGATCCCTTCCTTGCCCACCTTGGCATTAAAATCGCCAAGCACGATTTTGACATCGTGTCGGGGGCAGCGCTCATATGTACGTTCCAAGCGCTCATAGAAGAGATCCTTGGACGCCTCATCCTTCTCTTCCGTCGGGGCATGGGCGCAGATGAGCGAGATGTTGAAGAATCTAGCTTTGATGCGGATTGTGGCTAGACGTTCGTCCACCGGGGTGAACGCCAGTACTCGGCGACGGAGTCTCTCTCCTACCACGAATCCAACACCGAACCGGGCAGAGGCACCTTCCCCATTAAGGGTCCGGATATACCAGGTGCATACCCTTAAATCATAGTCCTTTATACGTTTGCCGTGGTCGTCATCAGAAAAAGGGGGTCTCATCCGAGGCTGTTTGTTTCTTTTCATTGGGCGGGGTTTTAACGTGGCGGGACCCAAACCCAGCGCACGCGAAGTTTTACGCCTTCTCACTTTAGCTCGCTCCCAAACGGGTGTTTGGTTGCTACCCCGAGGATACGTGGATATAAATATCCGGACGTTGTGAGCTGCGATTTGAACCGTACGCACAAGAATCGCTTCTGGCCACTCCCAGGTGAATGGCAGTCAAAAGTTTTCCACTTCTGCGCACGGAACCATCCTCCTCTATTTTTATCCACTACTTTATATAAACGATCAAAAAAGAATCATTGTTGCCCCTTATCGAGAAACTTGGGTCCGGTTTAGTTATTTGTACAATGATTTTCTGTTGTTGTGTCCAAACGCATAACCCGAATCCAAAAACTTTAACATACACGTGTAATCAATGGATTCACATTTTATTTAATATGTAAATGTTTAAAATTTCCTACCACTAGCTTATTAATAAACTCGGTTTGCACTATGCACTTTTTTGCAAATTTCGACGTGGGTTATGCGCAAAAATACTGTGGACGGTGGAGCCGAAGTGATATGCACAAGAAATGTTGTATACCTTTGACATGCGGAAGCCCCTCTTCCTCGCAACACAGAAAGGAGAATTCTTCTTAGTAAGGGTTATAATCCCTAAGCCGAAGGCAGAAGCAATCGCAACAAGTGGTGGACCTAACAATGTGCATGTTTTCAATGGCTTGGAAGAAGCTGTTATTGCATTAACTGGATTGAGAACCAGAGCTTCAGGCATAGGAGGAGTTCTGGCTTGTGGTTCCGCAATTCAACCAGAAGCTGACATAGATGCGCCCATGGTTACTATGCACGATAGCTCCGCATACCTTTGTGAATCCATTGCCATAGCGCCCTCTTACTCTGCTGCTATAAATGCAAATGCATCAGAATCCATAATTTTCCTCAAAATATGTAAAATTAACCAATTTTATAATAAACAAGCACATGATCAGTGTTTTTTTAATTCCTTTCCACTTCGTTTTCCTTCATTCAGCTATCTTCGAAAAACAGCTGATTTTTCATGTAGATTTTTCGTTTTTCGTAGCGTAGCTACGAATTACGAATTACGAAAATTCGGGTTCTAGAATAAGGGGGTAAGACTACAGACTAAGTGACAAATGTAAACTTTATTAGAAAAATAAATGTGAAGTGAATTAAACTGGCCGGCACCACTTCAATTGGCTACTGGAATATCTGACGAACCCCACAATTGGTAACAGAAGTGTGCAGAAAAACGTGAAAAGTGCGCAAGAACATTAAACTCTGTGCGTGTTTGTGTTAGCAGTGAAACGGGAGTGCGTATGTGTAAAGCTTGATATACAGTTCAATGCGAGCGTGAGCGTGAGTTTTTTATTTTGACCAATATCTTCGTTATTACTCAACTTTTTGCTATAGTTGAGACATGAAAAGTTAGAGAATTAAAATATCTTTCTGTGTTATAGAATAAAAACTAATTTAAAATGCATAATATGCCACATCCGTCAAAACTTGCCGTTCACATGCGAATGCTTTGCGTACGCACACAGTTGAGTGTGAGCTCGAAAAAAAGGCGTATTATGCATTTTAAATTAGTTTTTATTCTATAATTCTGAAAGATATTTTAATTCTCTATCTTTTTATGTCTCAACCATAGTAAAAAGTTGAGTAATAACGAAGATATTGGTCAAAATAAAAAACTTACGCTCACGCTCGCATTGAACTGTAATCAGGCTTAAAAAGGCAGCGAAACCCCAGCGCTCCGATGAAAATTAAAAATTCTAATTGGAACTGACATTTTGAATGCGCATGTCGCATACGCAAAAAGGGTAGAGGAGCCCTAGCGCTGCAAGTAAAACTGTTGAGTTTCAAATAGGAATCCTAGTGAGCGTAGTGAAAGAGACAGAATAAAAGAACTGCATAAGAAAGCAGCGCAGTAGCAAAGTGGTGAGAATAAAACCAACGAAATCGGTCGTGTGGATGATACAAAGCAGAGACTAAGATAAATATTTTTCGAGTCATCTATAATTATTTTTCAAGGACTTATATTATAGAAGTCCTTTCATAATTATTATCAGAGAGATATATATTTTAAGTCTTCAAAGACTTTTATTTTAAGACTTATATTATAAAAGTTTTTTAAAATAATTACACAGGTTTACAAAAATAAAAGTGTATGCATATTAAACCAAACCTATATATCCCTATGTTATTCGACACGCTGAATGCGAATCCGAAGTCCGTTAGTCTCCACCACGTCAGGTTCGTGGTCAGTTGAAGGTCAAGTAGGGAAAAATTCATTGAATAAACCTGAAAATTCAATAAAATTCATCGGAATTTGACCTTGGGATGACATTGGCATGACCTCCAGATGACCTTGAGGAATCAAGGAACCTCCATACTCGGTTTCAGTGACAACAAAACAATTTTTATTTATTTTGTAATTTTTATTGAATAAATTTTATGTCCTATTTGACCTTCAAATGACCTCGAAGCTGACATTATGGAGGTTAACGGAGCTCGGATTCGTGTTCAGCGAATGTAAAACCTTATGTATATGAATTTTCAGGTTTATTCAATGAATCTTTCCCTACTTGACCTTCAACTGACCACGAACCTGACGTGGTGGAGACTAACGGACTTCGGATTCGCATTCAGCGTGTCGAATAACATAGGGATATATAGGTTTGGTTTAATATGCATAAGCTTTTTTTTTTGTAAAACTGTGTTATCATTGAGATAAATATTTTCAAGTCTTCAAAGACTTTTATTTTAAGACTTATATTATAAAAGTCTTTTAATAATAATTATGAGCGCGAAAAATTTGTTTAAGTCTTAAAAGACGGGAGTTGTTCAGGAGCATTTCAGGATTAGTTGGGGACCAGTTCGGAGCTAGATGGGACCCAGTTCGGGACTAGTTGGGGAGCAGTTTGGGACCAGTTGGGGCTTGGTTTGGGACCCGTTCAGGTCTATATACAAAACTTTTGCGCTCGTAATTGTTATCAAAAGACTTTTATAATATAAGTCTCAAAATAAAAGTCTTTAAAGACTTAAAATTTTTATCTCAATGATAATTATTATGACATAACTTGTATAATATAAGTCTCAAAATAAAAGTCTTTGAAGACTTCAAAATATTTATATCGCTGATAATTATTATGAAAAGACTTCTATTATATAAGTCTTAAAATAATAGTTATCGATGAATTAAAACAACTTTCTCACACTTAATTATTATCAAAAGACTTTTATAATTCTTACAGCCATTTTCACCAAACTATTTAAGTGGAAATTAACTTTAATTTAATTTTGTA
>NW_023458556.1:110620129-110621797 GCF_013731165.1 Rhagoletis pomonella | reverse complement strand
GTTATCGTCCACTTGGCATTAATATACTTATTAGACAAACAATGATGATGAAATCAAGATCAAGGTTATTCTTATATTAATAAAAAAGATGAATATGTTAATATATTAGTGTTTTAAAAATCACACCACACCTTGGGGCTTATCAGAGAAATTAAATATATACATATGTATAGCATAGAATTTTTTGTTTGGTTATTTTTAAATTATTTTTAAATTGCCATTGATGTATTAAATGTGATTGAAGTTTTGAAAGCCAGCTAATTTTTGAATTCTTATGCTTGTTAGAGAAATGAAAATGCAGTATATAAACTTATCTCTTTTTTGAGATGAGTTCTCATTTATCAAAGAAATTTACTGTGAATAAGGTCCATTTTTGCTTAAGTTTTTAAGTAAACTATATAAACATATATAAATTAAACAAAGGACGAAGGTAAGCTTTTACTAAAAAGATCTAACAATAATAGAAAAAATGTTTTCTAATTTTAAAATATATATACATATACAGACATGTTCTGTAAATCGAACGATTTTGAAATCAATATGATTTGCTTAATATTGATCGTTATTTCTGATGAAAAGATTGAATATTATTTATATAAAATAATATATAATAGAACCATCAGCGATGTTATATTACCGGTATCAATACCAAATTATGAGTTTTATGATTAAAAATCCATAAAAATATTTCCAAAATCTTATCGATTTCAATTCGAACGAATTTCAGAACATACCTGATATTCTATTTTTTATATACGTTTATAGACTGAATTTTATACAAATGGAGAACCTATGGAATGTAAAATCTACTGAAGATGTGGAATCGCGTGGCCTACAGGTGTTTTGTGATGAAATACCTAAAAATCCTCTTCCTGAAGTAGAGTACTACTGTAGTAACAACATTTACTAATAAACAATTAAAATAAAAAAATAAATATAATGAGGAAGAGTTTTCCATTTTAAAGAAAGGAAAGTTTTTCTTTGATCTAGGATGGATTTTTGGTTCAGTGTAAATAAAACATCTATTCCTGAAACGACATCAGAAGCGCCTACATCTAATCCGAAAAAGTTTTTCACAACACAGGAAGCCATAGAAGCATTTAGGCAAGATCTATTACAAAAAAGAGAAAAATATTTCGGGAATAATTGAGAGCTCTCAACCCTTTTATAGACATTTTCAGCTTCAATATGAAGATAATATTATGCTATGAATTCGCTGTACATATGATAGTGATTTCCTTCAACGTAAACTGAATATTTCTTGTTTTGTGTATCGCCAGGTTGCATTCGAGAAAATTTTAAGTAACGGTGAAATTGAAATTGTTACTGGAGATGATATCACACTACGCTCAGATGTCACATTCATTGATATTAAAAGTTATAAACATTATATGGATTTGGAAATTTCTTAACTTTTAATACTATAATATGGATTTGCCGTATTCATATGACATATAAAAAGAATACAAATGTAGTATATAAAAAGATTAATTTGATATTTGGTTTTCATTGCTCAGCGGAGAGTGATCGATTAGTTAATAAAATTGGTGGTTCTAATACATACTTATGTTCACAATTATTTAAATAGGATTTGAATAGACTCTAAAAAAAATAATATAAACTTTTATAGAAATTCATAAGACTATTTTTTAAGCGAATTTAAAAAAA
>NW_023458556.1:110605609-110620029 GCF_013731165.1 Rhagoletis pomonella | reverse complement strand
AGAACTCAATATGGGTTTCTGGCCCACAGTTCCTCTTAGAAGACCCCGCAAGTTGGCCAATAAATACCCATTTCGAATTAACGCCTGAAGAACAAGCACTGGAAAAGAAGAAAAACCCCAGCGCCTTAATAGCAGTGAGTGACAACCGTAATCCACTCTTAAATGTGATTGAAAAATATTCCTCGCACAAAAAATTATTACGAGTTTTTGCCTATATTCTGCGATGGGTCATAAAGGTGAGAGATCGATCCACCAAATATGATCCAACACCATCGGCACAAGAGTTGCAATTAAGCTTCTTAAAAATTGTTCAAATAGTCCAATTTGATGAATATAGCCAAGAAATTACCAAATTGTCAAAAAATCTTCCACTACCGTCGAGCTTGCAAAAGTTGAATCCATTTTTGCATGAGTATTCAGAAAAGTCCTTGTCGTTGAAATTGTTACGAGTAGGCGGTCGTTTATTAAATGCGCCTATCTTGTACGATGCCAAATTTCCTCTATTATTGAGTAAAAATTCGCACTTCGTGAATTCGTATATACGGTTCCTACATTTGCGCAACCACCATGCAGGTGCGAAAGCATTGGTTGCAATTTTACGTGAAAAAATTTGGTTAGTCAATGCTCGAGAAGCATGTAGTCGAACCGTGCGAAACTGCATACATTGCTTTCATTATAAGCCAAAATTGAAAAGCCAAATTATGGGCAATTTACCAGCCGATAGGTTGCGTGCTCTACGACCTTTTATGGTTTGTTGGGTAGATTTTTGCGGTCCAATTTACGTCACACAAAGGATACGGGGTCGCCCCCCGGTGAAAATGTACATTGCGGTCTTTGTGTGTTTTACCTCAAAAACTGTCCATTTAGAACTTGTATCTGATTTAAGTTCTGATAAATTTATTCTCCCCCTTAAAAGGTTCGTTGGACGCCGGGGAATACCAGTGACGATTCACTGCGACAACGCGACGAATTTCGTAGGAGCCGATCGGAAGCTCAAGGAACTGAAGGAAGCGTTTCTGAGTCAGAAGGAGGAGGTAACCCAATACGCAGCGGACGAAGGGTTCAAGTTCACCTTTATACCTCCCAGGGCTCCCCACTTCGGCGGGTTATGGGAGGCCGCAGTGAAGTCGGCGAAACACCTGCTCGTACGAGCCGTAGGCAACGCGAGTCTCACCGTCGAAGAAATAGAAACGCTGCTCGTCGAGGTAGAGGCCGTGCTCAACTCGCGCCCAATCGCTCCACTCAGCCAAGACCCGAACGATGGCGAGGCTCTAACTCCGGCGCACCTGTTGATCGGTTGCCGGCTCAGGGCAATGCCAGAGGAAACGGCACTCCCGGAACCCAGCACGCGCTACTCCGACAGATGGCAGCATGTCTGCTCAATCAAGCGTCGGTTTTGGCAAACGTGGTCCAGGAGTTACCTCCTGAGCTTGCAGGAGCGCAACAAATGGCAGCACCCACAGCCCAACGTAGAGGTAGGAGAGCTTGTCGTCGTTCACGAAGACAGCTGGGCAATGGATCCTAGGCCGAGTGACAGGTACGATCGCCGGCCAGGACGGAAAGGTGAGAGTGGCCGACGTACAAACCAGAACCGGAACAATTAGGCGTCCGATACACAAGCTTGCCGTGTTACCATTAAACGACAGTTGAAGAATGCAGATTCGTTCAAGGTGGCCGGTGTTGAAGCAGGTTACTAATCTACGAAACTGAATACCTAAAATGAAATGTAAATAAATGACATGTAATTAAAAATGAATTTAAATAGAGAAATAATTATATATACTTAACTAAATGCCTAAATAAGATTTACCTTATACTTGTTTTACTATTACTTACCTTATACTTACCTTATAATTACTTTCTACTTACCTTGTTTTCCCTTTAAATGAAATTCGAGTTTACTTACCAATTTACTTACCTTTAGTTTTTAGCACCACCCTGATGTAAGTAAATGCATGGTTACAGTATTCTAATGTACCTATGTGCATGCGGTGTGTGTATGCCTACTACAAGCACGGCTTTGTCCACGCTCTCTGGTACACATGCACACATACGTATGTTCATAGGTGCAGGCGAAGAGCGGATATTTAAGCGACAGGCAATATTTTAAACAGTTAATTTGTGCTCCCCTAAATAAAAAATTACACTTAGTGAAAGTGAAGCTTTATTGCTAAAAAACATTAGCAAATTTTCAAACAGTTTTGCCGGTAAAAATAAATGTATGAAGAAAAAAACTATTTTTTGCCTAAAATATTAAATTTTTTTATTTTTTAAATTCATAAAAAAATCCAAAACGGAAAAAAGGCAAGTCGTTTTACTTTCACGCAAAGTCACATAACCTTTAAGCAAAATGAGACATAGATCATGAAAATCGATGGACGCGTTTCGCTTTTATTCACAATTAAGTGAAGGTATCTCATTTTGACAAGAATATTGATTTTATGTTTCAATGAATTTGGATAATATTTATTATATATTATTTGTTATTAACACGTAAAATAAAAAATTATTACAGGTAATTATTAGGTTATTACATAGATACATAGGTTATAAAAATGAATGAACGCAAAACTTATTTTCGTTTGTTTGCGCCCTTTATTTTCTTGCGTGGTGGTTCGTCCACTTGTTCAGAGTCTGTATCGGATGAGGATCTGTCTTCATCTGGAAAAAATCAATTGTTTTTAATCAGTCATTTAACTTAATTTTTGTGACCCTCGGAGGAAACTCCCATTGTATATTCTTCTTCTTCATCTTCATTGTCGGGATCGTACGTCTTTTGCGACCACCAACAAATTTCAGCCACCAGCGAATCGAGCCTTTTGCCTTTATATCACGTTTCCATTGGCATTGCCACTTGATGGAAGCGCTCGCCATGTTCATCCGACTCTGAGGCTAGCTGCTTGCTGAAGTATTCGAGATGGTGATGCAAGAAGTGAATTTTGAGGGACATATTCACTCCAATTTTCTGGAAGTAGTGCAACATCTTGGTCATAAGAGCGGGGTAATTGTTTGCTCGCGTACTTCCCAAAAAATATCGTATGACTTTCTTCACTGCCCTCCACGCAAAGTAATCATTACCGTCTAAAGCACCTTTAAATTCCTTTGATTTCATGAGCTTTCGTATATCCGGCCCATTCAGAACACCTTCCTTCAATTTTGCTTCGCTGATTGGTGGGAAAATATTTTTCAAACAATCAAGAATTTTCGGTTGCTTCAGAATGGCCTTGATGACATTTTTTACGATTTCCAGTTAGATATGGAGAGGGGGCATGAGGACGTTCTCCATTGGCACCAGTGGATCATTTACGCAGTTGTGTCCTTTCTCCGTTGGATCTCGAGCAAGCCAGTCATGCGTTTCGTATTGGTTTCCTTTAAATCGGGTATCCCAAAGACACCAGAAACACATGTTTTTCGTATAGCCTCGTATGTTTCGCTCATGTCTGTGCTGTAGCCAATGGGAATGCTTGGTTTTTTATTATATTTATGTAGCAAAACGACTTTCAGGCTTGATTTCGAAGAATCGATGAACATTCGCCAATCAGCTGCGACATAATTAATGGCCATCGCCTCCATCAGTCCCTTTATATCGTGGCAGTAAACAAATGTGTTCCCTTCGTTGAGTGTGTAGTACCGTTGGAATAGCAATTGTCGTCTTCGATATCCTGTGACTTTGACATTAGGCTCCAAATTGTTGCCTTCTTTCAAAAGCTGGGCAAGTTTTTCTGCTTCACGTTGAGAAAGGTTTAATTCTGCAACAATTTTGTCCATTCTTGCTTGTGATATTGGAATTATTTTGTTGGATGGGCCGGCTTCTGGTGTTAGTTTATAGGTGAAATCCGATTGATCCATTGTTTCAATAGAAAAAGAAGTTTCTCTGTCAGGACTTGGAAGCGGTGGAATTGGTATTTCATCCGAATGCGGAATTGTGCTCTCCTGGATCAGTCCAAATCATTGGTACACCAAAACGAAGTGAACTGCGTTTCCCTTGGATCCACATGTTAAGACCATTGTAGCACGTTTTACAAATTTTGTCTGGGACCCACGAAACGCCGCGAATTATTTCGGAATCAAAATAAAGTTTGAAAGCGCGCTCCACTTGCTCAGTGAGTAATGCAGTATTTGTTGAAAAAGCTCTTTTGCCACAAACGTAACAAAATGCACTCATTTCGGTTTTATACTTTTATTACTTTTTCGTCACTTTAAAAAAATCGTACTTTACGCGTTCGGAGACACTTGTTGAATGACAAAAATCGATCAATGAACACCTATAAATACTACGTAAGTTTCAATATTTTACTGAGAGGTACTTATGAATTGGCGCATCTTTTAGGGGTGGCTATATACCTAATTCGTGTGCGTTTTAAATTTTTCGAAACGTTCTAAAACATGACCACTCATAAATGTGGGTGCAATTTGTGTAAAAAATCATGCAGGTAGCCAACGGAAAAATCCAAATAATTAAAAAAGTGCACTTTCCTTTTTTCCTTTTAATTGTCCACGCACATTTATGACCGTTTTTTAGTTTGTTACCGCTACCATAAAAATCAAATAACCTTTTGTTTATTAATTTTTTTTTTTAATTCTGACAATCATAAAAAAAGTCATCAATGTTTTTTCCCATGGTACAATAAACACAGGTAGAAGCCAAATTGACATCAAACCTACAAAAGTCAAAGTTTTCGGGAGAGTAAAAATAAAAATGAGCATGTGTAAGGAAAAATAAAAAATTACATTTCGCTGGTAGACGTTTTTGAGTAAATTTGAAGTTTTGTTTTTATTTTTTTTCTTTAGTTAAAATTTGTTAATTTGTATGTTGTTTTCTGTTTTTAATTTATGAGTTGGAGGGACTTTCCGACATAAGGGTCATAGGAACAGCACTTGGTATCAAAAGTGCCTTTCCTGTACCTCCCGGTGCATTTATGAAATCTGCTGCTTTAAAATGTTTAACGCACAGCAAGGCATTTCGCTGCAGTTCTGCCCCAAAGCTGTTTTCGCAACGCTCTTTACGCGAAGGACATTGAGGCACGTTAAAAACAATTAGTGGTATCTGCTTCATATTTAAAACCACATAAAAAACAACGCTTCAGGTGTTGCATTTTTAACACATACACTAAGTATAAACCGCACAACACTACTCAAATTCACATGTTAATTAAAATTTATTATTAACGAACATTGAAAAAAAAACAACGATATGACATTCAAAGCGTAACGAAATATAGGAAATAAAAGAAAAACAAGTTGAAGTTTAAAGGTTTGGTTCTCATGAGAGCAACGTCATTTTGGCTTCTACCTGTATTAATGTGCCTTGGTTTTTTCCAAGGAATTTTGAGCATATCTCGAGCAAATTTTTGAAATTCATACCTTTATTCAATTTTGAATAAAAGCGAAACGCATACATTGATTTTCATTATGTATGTCTCATTTTGTTCATAGGTTATGTGACTTTACGTGACACTTTTTTCCGTTTTGGATTTTTTATGAATTACAAAAAAAAAATTTAATTTTTAGGCGCAAATAATTTTTTTTTCTTCATACATTTATTTTTACCGGCAAACCTGTTGAGTATATAGAAAACGTTATATTAACAGATTAAAGGAATTGTAATTTTTAGTTTTCTTAAATTTGTTTGAGCAAAATCGGACTAGTGGTTCTCGAGTTATGTCAAAAAAGACCACCAAAGGTAACAATTTCCCCTATATGATAGTTACTAACTTCAAATCGATATATCTCGATTCCTAGACGTGACCCAGCGAAATCGGTGTATATTACGTCGGTATGAGCATTTTCTCTAAAACCGTTTAAGACATGAGTTGTAAACTCCAATAAATTAGTCATAGTAGATTTTCCTTTAGATCAGTGTTCAGATTGTGTAATTGAAGAAGATATAGAATATGTCAGTTGGGTAACAATAATTGCTTCGAATAATTTGGGGATAGCGGAGAGTTTCGCTATGCCTCGATAGTTTTCTATAGAGGACCTGCTGCCGTTTTTGTGAAGTGGTATTATGAAAGACTCCTTCCAGGCTGACGGAAAAACGCCATGTTTAAGTGACAAATTGAATAGATTTGTTAAAGGCTCGCAGACGGTTTCAGCGCAGTTTTTAAGAAAACAGGTCGGAATATGATCAGGTCCAGTCCTAAATGACGCTTTTAAGGTTTTTAAATAGTGTAAAACTTCATCGGAAGATATTACTGGAATATAAGCAGAGTTGATTGGACAAAGCTCGTACGGATAGTCTCCACTTATAGGGAAGTCTACAGAATAATTGGACCTAAAGAACCGAGCAAACATGTTGGCAATGAGTTGGCTGTCGCTAGATACAGTGTTACGATAATGCATAGCGGACGGAAAACCATGTGCCTTACGTTTTGAATTTACGAAACCATAATTTTACATAAATATGAATTATAACATTTCTTGTTTAATGCGAAGTAGCTATGCCGCAAAACTGAGTACCTTAGGTAATCACTGTGTAAGCCCGTTCTTTTATACAGTTTAAAAAAATACGACTTTTTATTTTCCAATTTTTTAAGCTCTTTAGTGAACCATAATTGTATTGGTTCTTCATGAACAATATTACGTATTGGCACATACTTTCGAAACAAATTGAAAACAGTATCATTAAAGTGCTCAACGCTCCGCTCCACGTCATCTCTATATATTGGCCAAGATAACTTTGAAAGTTCTTTGTTAATTTTCCTGAAATTTGCTTTCGCAAAAACATATCTAGTAATAATAAAAGACTCAGCGATCACGATGGATACTAAACTGGTATCATTCGACATAAAAGATCTATACCCATCGATACCAATAACGGAAACAATAGATAACGTATTCAAAATACTGATTGAAAAAACGGTAAACAGAGATATCGCCGTAGAGATACTAATACACTCAGAACGACGTTGCATCAAAATTACTTCAAATTTGACAACAACATATACATGCAAACAAACGGGCTAGGCATGGGTAACCCCACATCGGCGATCCTTATGGAGGTATTCATGCAGAATTTGGAAGAAAGGTACGTGGAGTATCTTACATCACAACTAGGAGCGACGTTCTACGCCAGATACGTAGATCTTATAACAAAGAAAAATGAAGGACAGATATTGGAATACCTCAACAAACAGCACAGCAATATAAAATTCACAATGGAACAAGAAATGCAAGGAAAGCTAAATTACTTAGATCTGACGATAAAAATAAATAAAAGCACCAGCAGTCTGCAATATGAAATTTTTAGGAAGCCCACAGCCACAGATACAATAATACATAATACATCGAACCATCCTCATCAGCATACAAAAACCGCCTTTAGACAGATGATCAATAGAATTGAGCGAATACCACTAACAAAAGAAGGATACAACAAACAACTGAACGCAATATATGCCATAGCGGCTAATAACGGATACAAAAGAGATCTGGTAGAAGAAAACCGAAGGGAGCACAAAAACAAAAAGCCAAACAAAAAAGAAAACAATGACAAAAATTGGGCGGTATTAACCTATACTGGAAAGTCAACGTACAAACTTGCAAAGCTGTTCCAGAAACACAACCTTCGCACATCATTCAGAACAAATAACAACGTGGGACGGATACTACGGAACACCACAAATCAAGAAGATCCATTGGATAAACAAGGAGTCTATAAACTAACTTGCAAATGCCAGCATAGTTACATAGGTCAAACAGGACGTAAAATAAAAACAAGATTCCGCGAGCATATAAGAGACTATAACAAAAAGACACAGAAACCGAGCGCAATACCAGAGTCAAATTTTGCTAACCACATGTTTAACATCAAATGTTCACCAACGCAAATAAGAAAGGCAGCGAAACTACTGCATGTACAACATAAAGGCCAACGACTAAACGTCCTAGAAAATATGGAAATATACAAACTAAAAACCTTCGACGGCAAAATAATAAACGAACAAACAAATACCGCATCGGATGTTATATTCGAACCCTTAAAATTGATTTACGAAAAAAAGAAAAATGACAACAAAACAACAGGCATGGACACTCCGAACACACCAAAAAGCACCACCAGGGCAATAATCACTGACTTTTACCTACGTGCAGGCAAAAACCATACAGCGACAACATAATGGATGTTAATATCGAAACAGCGAAGATGAACCTATTACCTGCTTCAAAAAAAAAAAAATATGGGCACCATGGCATATCTAGTAATTAATCATCGACGAAAATCACATTACCTAAGATAAATGAACATAAATCAGGGACAAATCTCGAACCAGACAGAACGAAAAATGACACTGAAGATGGCACAACGCCGAAACCGGTTTGTCTGCAAACCAAACTTGACAAGGGATGACGGAAATTCGTTCCAAAATAAATCACATATCTAGTACTTGAACTTGACTTATTATTATGTATTTCATTTATGATTTCGTAGCTTAACTCAAGAGCAGGATGGTATGCATCTTCCGGCAAAACTAAGGGATCACACCGATTAATACAGGCCTTCGGAACATCATCAACGTAAACGAGATCCAAGACCTTTCCAAACTTATTTGGACATATATTTATTTTTTGAGGCAAAGTTCAGCCATTTCCTCCAGAAATACATTGTAACTATCTCTAGATGAAACTGGTACAACATCGGTGTCAATGATGTTCCATGAAATATGTGGCAGATTTAAATCGCCCAAAACAATCATAGAATCGGATGCCGTAAGCATTGCATTTACGGTCTCAAGTAAAGAAACTAGCTGCATATATACTGATACGGCAGAATTAGGAGGGATGTAGCAAAGAGGCAAATAAATATAAGTCTTTCCAGCCTGTACACGTATACATTTAAATTCGGTATATTCAACGACAGGAAGACTAACTTCCTCGGATGGTATCGATGAATGCACCGCAAAAAGAACACCACCGCCGATTCTGCCCACGCGGTCACTCCTGTATATTTGATATTCATTTGGAAGAATTTCGGAATTAAAAATATGAAGTTTGAGCCATGTTTCGGTCAAGGAAATAATATTATAATTGCAGTCAAAACCTTTTAAATATAAGTCAGTTAATTTGGTATTCAAACCTCTAACGTTTTGATAGTAAATACTTAAATTAGACTTGCGAGTTAGTTTTTTGAATCCGATTTAAGATTAACAAGTAAGAAAGTCTAAGTTCGGGCGGAGCCGAACATTAAATACCCGGCGCAAATACTAAATATATGTTCACCTTTCCGAAAGCTACCGCTAGATGGTAAGCCAGGCTGTATCAATTTTGAGTAAATTAGCGTCCTTAAGTTTCAAAATATTGACGTTTCAAGCATTTCTAAAATTTACCGTTATATGAAAATCCATAATTTTAGTCCGATTTCAATCATTTTCATAGTTTTGCTTTTATGTAGCAAGCACAATAAAAATACCGAGTTTGGTACAAATTAGTAGAACGGTTACTGAGATACATATATGTGATCATAAGTGGGCGGTGCCACGCCCATTTTTCAAAATTTTATTATAGACGTATTTCCTGGTAAGGAATTGCTGCAAGCATCAATTTTGAATAATTTGGCTTTAATATTTACTGATTTATCGAAGATTTCGTATTTCTCCAAATTACCGTTATATGAGATGTGGGCGTGGTTATTGTCCGATTTTAAAAATTTTCGGCCATTTGGTATCCTGTACCAAGGCCAATAACTGTGCCAAGTTTGGAAGAAATCGGTGCAGCGGTTGTCAAGATATACACATGTAACCATAAGTGGGCGTGGCTACGCCCATTTTTCAAAAATTTATAACATTCTTATTTTTCGTCTAAAAATTATTGTAAATATCAATTTTGAGTTAATAATCTTCAGTAGTTACTAAAATATCGCAGTTTTCGTATTTCTGAAAATTACCGTTATATGGGAGGTAGGCGTGGTTATTGTCCGATTTTGCCCATTTTCAATACCATCCGTCCTACGCCCGAAAGAAGTATACGTACCAAGTTTCGTTAAGATATCTCAATTTTTACTCGAGTTATCGTGTGCACAGACGGACAGACGGACGGACGGACGGACGGACGGACGGACGGACGGACGGACAGACAGTCACCGCTTAATCGATTTCTCTGTTCATCCTGATCATTTATGTATACATTTGTCTATATCTATCTCGATTCGTTTTGCCTGTTACAAACAACCGTTATGTGAACAAAGTTATAATACCCTTGTGCACAAGTGCGCTCGGGTATAAAAATTTTAGCTACGTTATTATTACTTTTATCAGGTTTATACTCAAACTCGCGAACAAACGCCCCGGTCGGCCAAAATGAACTATTTAGTAGTGAATCAAAATCTTCGGAAGCTAGAGACAAAGATTGATCTTCTTGGAGGAATTACAACCAACTTTTTGGTAATGATGTCTGATGTGCGGGGCTCCGAATTATTCGGAGGAACTAAGTTAGACAGTGGAGCTTGAGATGTTGATGGCAACACTGTTAAATCAACGGTTTGACTATTTTTAGAAGTAGACCTAGTGGATATGGCTTTAGATATCGGAGGCTCCAATGCCTGAGGGCGTGGAGAAGATAAATTAATAAGTTCCAAGGACTGGGATGGAGGATTTATTTTACTAGGATCCGTGGCTGTCTTTTTAGGTGGACTAATAACATGCCCTCCTTTATTTTCTCGGCTATCCTCAGAGTGTGGAGGGTTGTCGAGACAAGTGAAAGACCTAAACATTTTTTCTTAATGCTTAAATTTCTCAACAAGCGCCGACAGATCCTTCCCGATCTCAGAAAAACCATTTCTGGACTGCCTGAAGAATAAATAAACCAACTTCGGTTGATCTACATTTTTGACAAGACCAACGAAGACCCTTACCCTCGTTAATAGCGTCTAATACTCTACCGCTCAAACCAGCACATTTTATATGGGCAATCCCATCGCAGAGCCAGCATGACACATAGGAGTCGCTTTTAACGTGGCAATTGGTGTAAATACACGACATGTTTAAAATTATATTTATTTTGAGGTTTTAGAAGCAAAAAAGCAAAAACGGTTTTGAAAACGATGTATTAATCAGTGAACTAATCAGCTGGTAAATATCATTTGGACAGCTATGTAGCGAACAATTGTAAATGCACTGTATATTTGACACCTAACAAACACAACGCAAACAGCTGTGACAAAGATGAAACAGCAGAAATGACAAAAAGAGCAAAATCAATGTGCACAAACAAAAACAATTGCACAGCAACAATATATTATATTAAACAAAATACTCGGCACATGCAATTAAGAATATCAAGTTAAACTAATCAAATTTACGGGAAATTTTGATGTTTTACTTATCTTTAAATTGTGCACCAGAAGTTCATTAACACCTTTTTTAATTTTTTACTTTAATAAGCGTAAACAGCTTTATAAAACACAAAATTTAAACAGATCACAGAAAAACACAGCTTCACAGCTTACGTTTGCGTTCTTGTGATCACATATATGTATATCGGTAACCGTTCTACCAATTTGTACCAAACTCGATGGTTATTGTGCTTGCCACATAAAAACAAAACGTTGAAAATTATTGAAATCGGAGTAAAATTACTAAAAAATTAATTAAAATTTATAAAACTCGGTACGGGTATTGTTTTTGGTTTAGAAAATTTTTGAAATCAGATAATAACCATTCCACTCTACTGTACTTTTTTAAAAAGATAATACTACTATACGTATAGCCAAAGCCAAATCGCTTAAAGATAAGACAAATATTTTAAGTAGGACAATGGCATTGCACCTCTCACTTGTGAGAAAATGTGTATAGATAGCTGGGTAACTGATTTATATATCTGACAGAAAATTGTTTAAAAATATGTACATATGTACATACATACACCTCATTCTAACACTCTAGGAAGTATCAACTACAGAAACTAATTTTTGAAAAGGTCAAAAAATTCAGTCGGCTACCCTGATGGGTATGCAAATTTCTAAATCAGCCGAGTGGCTAAAATTGTATTTGGATATGTACATGGCACATGCATACACATGTATGTATATACTACCCAACAAGCAAAATAAACTTAAAGAAAGTTTTTTTTAAGTTTTCAATTATAAACATTAAGCTTACAAAACGTTGATTTTTTGTTTATAAAACGCTTGAAAGTAAGCGTAATATAATCGAAAAGGAACATTGGTTATAAGCGTAGAAATATAAACTTGTAATAAATGTTCAAAAGAAAGCTTTTTATAAGCGTAAAAGTGTAAACTTATAATAAAGGTTCAAAAAAAGTTTTATATAAGCGTATCAATATAAACTTACTAAAAATTTTCAAAAGAAAGCTTTTTATAAACATTTTTATAACCCTTTATTTAAAGATATTTCATTAAAACCTCATACATAGATTGCTTAACATCTAGAAACTAAACGAAATGCGAATTTTCCGCGGACTCATCTACAGTCGCGAAAATATAAATAGGAAATAGACATTTTAGCATACAAATTCACAATAAGACATACAAATTAAGCATAAAAAAGTTAATTATTACATCTTGTTGCGTGCTTTCAATTACTTGCGGTTATTGGCAAATTGGAAAAGGGACATCGATGCAGCTATATATTGCGCTTTATCGCCACCATTCTCATTGATGAACTTTTCTGAAAAAAATTTAATAAATTTTTAATTGAATGTTAAACTAAGAAAGGATAAGGGGAACTCATCATTTGAAGGCTCGAATGCTCCACCGACTAGCGCAGCGGGTCCTGGATTGGATTTTCTTGTTTTACCGCATTGGTTTTATTTAATTTTTTCTTTTAATAATATATTTTAAAAAACGTAAACACGTCACTTACGATTGAAAAAATTTTATATTTACTACTTCATGTCGTTGGCATTTACATTTCATTTATAAGTTTAAGTTATTTATAAACATTCGCTCTCAAAACTTATTAAAGGTTTGTTTGAAAAAACTTTTAATAAGCTTAATATTAAAAATGCTTATTTAACGCTTATTATAGCAAACTTAATTTAAGTCATTTTTAAAAACGTTTACTGAAATGCTTGTTGGGTATTTATTTGATAATATCTATGTATGTATGTCAAATAAATAGTTTTACGCCTTCTCAAACGATCGTTGGTTTTCACAACCAAGCACCGTTTTTTGTTATGGCATTTTGAAGGAGTGGATGAAAATAAATTAACAAATGTATTGTGTATTCCTTTTGCCTGGGTTATAATGCATGGGGCGGAACGTAACAATTCGTAAGGATCTATTGATTTTAGATCTCCCATACGTTACGTTTCGCCCAGACCATTATAACCATTTGCATTGATTTCACATACAATAGATAGTTAAGTGACAGTTCACTCCGTCCCGTTACTTCCATTATATCCTAGGTAGTTATGTTCATTTCTTTAAAAAAATACTTGCGAACGAATGTTTTAATCACTTAGCAGGTAGCCTCGTAGTTATTGGTAAAATCTTCGCTTGAATGCGGGGTTTCTAGCAGCAGTATGAGTTTTTACCTACTCGAACATGTATTTTATGTATAAAGGAAACGTGAAGCATTTAAAATAATATAATTCACTTAAAATCTGCATAGTGCATAAGTGGAATGAAAAACTGTGTCAACCAGAAAAATTTCGTGTGCGTTTTTAAAGTAGTGACGGGTTTTTAAAAATTTTAAATTTTGGAAATTGGCCATAAACAATAAAAACATCACATGCCTGAAAACACCCAACTGCCGAGAAAGCTCCAGGACAATCTTACCACAACTTCTGAGCCAACAATATAACGGAACACCCCCATTCAGCAAATCATCGAACAAATAGTTGGAAGCAGAGGTGGAACGAGCGGAGAAACGCTTCATAAGGAAATATATTTTTAGGTATTTAAGCAATTTAATTTATGTAAGTTTTTATATCCTTTATACTTAACACAGATAAAGTATAATGCCTAGATTAAGACAAAAATCTGTGTTATTAAGACGCATCCAAAATAGAAGGCAGATGCAATCTTTTTGGGAAGATAATATACATAGATCTAATGAACAATCCCGAAACACAGCAAATCGGTCTAGACGTCGGTTAGATTCGGAAGTTCGCTCTTCTGAGCAAAGTTTAAATACACTTCAACGCAGATATCGCCGTGGAAATTCTCAAATTCGCTCAGCCGAGCAAGAGAGAAATACCCGAGAGCATAGATCTCGTCGCGAGAACCCTCAATATCGCGCTATTGAGCAAAGTAGAGATACTCACCAACGTAGGTCTCGCCGCGGAAATTCTCAAATTCGCTCAGCCGAGCAAGAGAGAAATACCCGAGAGCATATCTCTCGACGCGAGAACCCTCAATATCGCGCTATTGAGCAAAGTAGAGATACTCACCAGTGTAGGTCTCGCCGCGGAAATTCTCAAATTCGCTCAGCCGAGCAAGAGAGAAATACCCGAGAGCATAT
>NW_023458556.1:110599980-110605599 GCF_013731165.1 Rhagoletis pomonella | reverse complement strand
GCGCTATTGAGCAAAGTAGAGATACTCACCAACGTAGGTCTCGCCGCGGAAATTCTCAAATTCGCTCAGCCGAGCAAGAGAGAAATACCCGAGAGCATATCTCTCGACGCGAGAACCCTCAATATCGCGCTATTGAGCAAAGTAGAGATACTCACCAACGTAGGTCTCGCCGCAGAGATTCTCAAATTCGCTCAGCCGAGCAAGAGAGAAATACACGAGAGCATATCTCTCGACGCGAGAACGCTCAATATCGTGCTATTGAGCAAAGTAGAGATACTCACCAACATAGGTCTCGCCGCGGAAACTCTCAAATTCGCTCAGCCGAGCAAGAGAGAAATACCCGAGAGCATATCTCTCGACGCGAGAACGCTCAATATCGTGCTATTGAGCAAAGTAGAGATACTCATCAACGTAGGTCTCGCCGGGAAAATCCTCAAATTCGCTCAGCCGAGCAAGACAGAAATACCTGAGAGCATATCTCTCGACGCGAGAACGCTCAATATCGTGCTATTGAGCAAAGTAGAGATACTCACCAACGTAGGTCACGACGCGAAAATCCTCAAATTCGCTCAGCCGAACAAGATAGGAATACCAGGGAGCGTAGGACTCGACGCGAGAACTCACCAATACGGTATATTGAACAATCTCGCAATACTATAGCTCACAGAATTCTTCGCAGTAGAAATGAGTATAGGGCTTCGGAGCGCTTGCGTGATCGTACTCAAAGGTATAAACCTCTTACGGATAGTGAGCGAAGGGAAAATGAGCATAGGCAAACAGATCATCGACGGGTTATTAGACGAGAAGCTAGGGAAGAAAGATCTGACTTGAGACGTGATGTCCAAAGTCGAGTTCGTCTCCATCGAGTTGACATATCGAACAGGCGAATCGAAAAAGAACGTCAGGCGGAGCGAATTAGATCAAATAGAGAATATAGTCCCGGTTTTCAGCTCAAAATCAAGACAGCGTTACTGACTTTAGACGTACCTATTTCGAAAATATCAAAAAAGGACCCATAATAGTTTGTATTTGCTGTGGGGGTCTATGGTTTCCCCATCAGGTACGGTCATTAAATTTCAATGCAGCTTCTCGAAGTCCCCACCCGAATGTTGCATCCGCCTTTTATTTATCAGAAAAATTTCCATCGGAGGATGGAGATTATAGTTTTTGTATAACCTGCAGAAATGCAATTGTGAACAAAAGGCTTCCTCATTTATGTTTAGCTAATGGGTTAGATTTTCCAGAAATCCCTGAATGTCTGAAAAATCTAACACCAATAGAAGAACGCCTGATTATGCCTAGATTACCGTTTATGACGATTCGTCCATTGGGGTATCAGGGCCAGAGTTCATTAAAAGGTGCTGTCGTTAATATCCCTATTTCTGTGAATGACATTGTAAAAAATCTTCCTCGATCATTTGATCAGACGCATGTCATTCAAATTCATTTGAGAAGGCGTATGGAATATAATCATGACTATATGACTGATACCATACGACCTACAAAGATTATGGAGGCTTTGCGGTTTCTAGTAAATACCCCTTTATACCGTGAGCACAATATTCAAATTAATGAAAATTGGATTTCGAGTTTCAATAGTCATGTAGAAGTTCCGTTTATTGCATCAATTGAAGATGCACCATTAGTCGAAAATATAAATGAAGGAGAAGTGATTTCGCATAATAGTGCTTCAACTCCTCGGTCATCCCTCGAACCAGTTCTTGAAGAACTTAATGTGGCTGGTCAAGAAACTCTTCTTGATAATATTCCCGTAGAAAATTTGGAAATTAACCGTTTGGTTATAGCTCCCGGTGAGGGCCAAAGGCCTCTTGATGTAGTACAGGACAACGATTCAGAAGAACTGTCCTTTGCTACAATTTATTCTGGGCAAAAGCGTACTTGTATAGAGACTTACAATAAAATTGTTCGATCTGAAATCCGTCGGTATGATAGAAGAGCATGTACCATACCAAAGATATTTTATAACTACAAAAAGATCGAATTGCTGCAAATTAAGAACAGCACTTCCATTTGCCTTCGAAAATTTGCCGGTTCTAATCGAGTAACAGCTCAAAATCTATTAAATGAAAATTTTGTCCAAAACATGATTCAACACGATGATGGCTACAAAGTTCCCAAAGGTGTGAGGTCTTCTCCCGCCCACTGGGAGGCGGAGAAGAAAAAGGCTATTGCTATGATTCGGCAGTTTGGCCTCCCTACCTTCTTTATTACACTATCAGCTGCTGAGTCCCAATGGCTTGAGCTTTTAGTGATTTTATCAAAAACAGTTGATACTAGAGATATTTCCGAGGACGAAGAAAGCGATTTGTCAACTCAAGAGCGATATCGCCTTATCCGTTCAGATGCAGTGACGTGTGCTAGATACTTCGATTATCGGTACCGTCAAATGTTAAAAATTTTGAAACAAAATGGAGGTATCTTTGATGAACATTTTGTTACACATTTTTATTGGAGGGTTGAACTTCAGCAGAGAGGTTCTCCCCATGTATATGGAATGTTTTGGCTTAATAATGCCGCTAAGATCGATCTTCAAGATCCCCAAACCTTCCCGAATGCTATTTCATAAATACGTATATTTCTACGTAGGGCACCGTACGCCACTTACAAAATTATCTAGGTTATCAAAAGCACAATCACAGTCGATCACAGAGGACAGCAAATTTGTCGTTTTGGTATTCCATACCCACCCATGCCTTCTACACAAATTTTGTTGCCCCTTCCGGAAAATGAAGAAAACTTAGAACTTCATAGGGAAAACTATTCGAAAATTCAAAACTTTTTGAATTCAAATCTACCATCTTCTGAAATATTAAATTTAAATAATTTCGATAGTTTCCTGGCAGATTCTAGATTAAACATTTCATTTGATCATTATATACTTGCGCTAAGATCGAGTTTATCAAAACCTAAAATCTTCTTGAAAAGGAAGTTGGTGGATCGATCAATTAATGCTTACAATCCTACCATTTTAGAGCTCCATAAAGCCAATATGGATATTCAGTTCATATTAGATGCTTATGCTTGCTGCTCTTATATAATAAATTACATAAATAAATCGAATAGAGGAATTTCTAGGCTCTTAAATGAAGCCATATCAGAAGTAAATGCTGGTAACTATACTATTAAAAAGAAACTTCAGCATATAGGTCATAAATTTATTTCTGATACGAAATATCCGCCCAAGAAGCAGTATATTGCAGTATTGGGCTTCATCTTTCAGAAGCAAGTAACGCGGAGATATTTATAAATACCTCTCGTCCTGAAGATCGAGTGCGGATGGTAAAACCAAGAGCACAACTTCAGAATCTTCCTTCGGACTCAACCGACATATTTGTTTCAGGAATTTTAGAGTATTATGTTCACCGACCGAATGAACTAGAAAGCGTTTGCTTAGCTGATTTTGCATCCTTATACACATATAAAAAAACAAACAGAAGGGCGGAAGAAAGTGATGGTAGTGAAGACGAGAGAGAGGAAGATAATTTCATTGGACGTGGGAATGCGCTTCCCCTGAGAGACAGTACTGGTTTCGTTACGAAACGTACCAAACCATGTGTCATTAGGTCCAGGAGACTTAGTCCTGATACTGGTAGAAGTGATTACTTCAGGGAAATAGTCATGCTTTACCGTCCATGGCGAGATGAAGAGCGAGAAATTATTCTTAACGATAACGAGGAAACTTGTGTAGCACATCATATTTCAATAGAGGAAAATCGAAGGAAATTTGATGTATTTGAGCAGCGCGAGCTTGAGAATGTTTTAGATCGACTTCGAGAAGAAGTAGATTTTGAAGTAAATGAGCCAAAAGTCCAATCTGTAGTAGATAACGAGTTTAGGATCTTAGGGCTCCTGGAAGTAAACTCTGGCTTGAATTTGCTAGACCTGCATGGAGAAGACCCGTCAACGAATGAAAGTGGCTCTGATGGTAATATAAGGCTAATAAAACTTCCGCCATTAATTCCCGCAGAAGAACTTTTTTCATTAGTTCGAAGTCTAAACGTTAAGCAGAGAACGTATATGACACATATGCTACACAAAATCAAAACAAATCAGCCATTTTATGAGTTTGTGGGAGGTGGAGTTGGTAAGAGTCGTTTGATATCAGCTATGTATCAGACTCTTAACCATCGTTTGAACTCCGTGCCTGGATCCAACCCGAGTTCCGTGAAAGTTTTGCTTAGTGCCCATACAGGAAAAGCAGCGTTTGGAATTGGTGGATTAACACTACATTCTATATTCTCACTACCTGTGAATCAGTCAAATCGAGAGTTGCGACCACTCAGTAACGATTTAGTTAACTCAATTTACTCCAAGCTGATTGATTTGAAGTTAATAATCATTGATGAAATATCAATGGTAGGAGCTAGAATGTTTAGTTCAATTGACGCTAGACTTAAGCAAATTTTCAAAACCAACAGTCCTTTTGGAGGTATTTCAGTCATTCTTTTCGGGGATTTGAGGCAACTTTCTCCTGTCGGAGACAGATGGATTTTCTCTCCCAACCCAAGCGACAATTATAGCGTTTTAGTTGGTTCCCTTCTATGGGAGTTGTTTAAATATTTTGAGTTAACTGAGGTGATGAGGCAACGTGGGGATCAACCTTTTCCTATCGCATTAAATAATATGGCTTCCGGCATTATGACAAGTGCGGACATATCTTTAATCAATAGCCGAATAGTTAGCTTAAACCAAGTTCCCAATGAAGCCATTCATTTATTTTGGTCTAATGAAGAATCCAATAATTTTAATGCCCTTAAACTTAGTCAGATCTCAACTTCAGCCATTTTATCTACTGCCAAAGATGTTGTTAAAGGTATTGCTATCGGAGTACAAACTTCCAATATTTTAGATAGGGTCAAGCTTTTTAAAAATTCTGAAACTCAGGGCCTGTCGTATAACTTGACGTTGAAGACTACTGCCAAATATATGATAACTGTTAATATCAATACATGTGATGGGCTAGTAAATGGTGCAACTGACCAACTGATGCATATTGATTTCGAATCATCGATGCCATCAACTCTTTGGCTCAAGAAAGTCTCATCCTAGTGATGCTTCTTGGACGCCAATTGAAAAAACAGTCAGGACTTTTCAATATAAAAGGAATGAGCAAATAACTGTTGTTATAGCGGAGGGAATAACGATTCATAAAAGCCAGGGTGCGACGTATTGCAAAGTGGTTGTACATACCCGAGCTAGAATACCCAGAGCAGCATTGTATGTAGCTTGCAGTAGAGCCACTAGTGCTGATGGTCTATTTATATTAGGAAATTTTGTGCCCCCATGTCCATTTACAGAATCAGATCCTGTATTAAAGGAACTGGTTGACTTGAAAACGTAAAGAGCCTTAACATCCACTTTTAGTTTCATGCTCTCTCGAACATCAAAACTTCAAATATTATATCATAATGCCCAGAGCCTTCATGCTCATATTGATGATTTTAGAAACGATTATTTGAGGATGACTTCGGATATATTATGTTTCGTCGAGACATGGAGCTATCCCTCCGAAAATTTTGAAATTCCCGGCTTTAGTCAATTAAATGATCTAAGGATAGATAGCACTACAACGCGGAATAGAAACAAACGGGGCATTTT
>NW_023458556.1:110593683-110599880 GCF_013731165.1 Rhagoletis pomonella | reverse complement strand
GGAAAATATTTATTTTTAAACGTCAGATCGGAGAACTGGGAGGAAATTAATTCACCTTTTCTACAACATAGTTTTGTCTCGCGTGAGTACAGAAGTTGATGTGGTATCGATGGGAATTTTTATCCTCCTATCTTCTTTATCGGCCGCTGTGGTGTAGTGGTAAGCAGTGCGCGCTTCCACTCCGCAACGCCTGGGTTCAAACCCTGGTCAAAGCAACATCGCAAAAAATATAGAAAAAAGGTTTTTTCTTAACAGCGGTCGTCCGTCGGCAGGCAATGGCAAACCTCCGAGTGTATTTCTGCCATGAAAAACAGCTTCTCATAAAAATACAATTGCCGTTCGGAGTCGGCGTAAAACTGTAGGTCCCTCCGCTTTGTGTGACAACATAAAGGCGCACGCCACAAATCAGAAGAGAAGCTCGACCAAACACTAACATATGTGTAAGCGCCAATGTATTATTATTATTATTATCTTCTTTATATAGAAATACATATTTACTTTGGGTACATCTATCCACTTTTAGATAAAGCTTTCCGTAAATTAGGTACAATTTTATAATTAAATGTTTCATCCCTGATGGAATATCAGCTGTAAACGAGGGACAGAAACAAACAGCTGATTGCTCTTTGTTCAATAAACATACCTCCAAGTCAAAATTAAACATACCTAGCAGGGTTGCATAGAGAATCTGACACAAATTAATTGCCAATTAATAATTAATTGGCAATTAATAAATTGAATTTTTGTATGATAAATTAGGTAACAATTAAGGCTTATATTGGTGAAAAGGTTCTTAATTGCCAATTAGGCCCCTGTTTGAACATAGTCTAACAAAGTTCGCTACGAGTAAATTTTTGACAAGTATGAAGTAAATAAAATTTCACTAGGTCATGAACTAGTGAAATTTTTGACAAATGTATAGAAGATTTTTACAACTGCAAAGATTATTGATGTGTATAATTATAGATATGCGTGTGTGCTCAAAGCCTGGTTGACACTAATCATCGGTTAAACATCGTTATCGACGTTGCCGACACCGTGTTATATACATGGAGCCGATTGACCGTGTATGTTCTTTTGGTGTGATTGTACCGGCTGCTGGTGCGACATCAAAAACGATTTGAAAATTTTATGATTGTACCAGCATGCTGGTTTCGCGAATGGTGAAATTAGCTCTTTATTTTAAGTATTTTACCGAAAATTTCTTGCACTATATGAGCCAGAGCCGTGTTTGTGGAAAAATTGTAAAATTTCGGTCTTTTTTGAACCTCATTTGTAAAGAAATAAATATTGTACCAGCAAGCTGTTCTGTATTTCTTTTAATGTCCTGTATTTCTCCCGTATTCGGTGTTCGGTATTTCGACGCCTTAACAGCTCATTTAAATGGCATGCCTATGAACCAGTTTTAAATGATGTTGGTATATGATCGTAACTTTCTCCATAAACAGTTATTATGTTATAATCTCAGTGCCTGTGATTCGAATCGAGGAATACGTACAGTCACCAAAAAAAATATAAATTAGGACTCTACATTTTAGAAAGGCTTGGCTACTTTTCTTTGTTTAATGTTTATTATTTTTTTATGAAAGTAAAGATTTCCAAAAATTAATTATGTAGAGTTTCACCAAAATTTCAAACTTTTTAATCAGAATCGTTAGAAAATCATTTGGTTGCAGTTTTGTAGCTCATTTAAATTGAGTATAATAAAGTGCAAGTGCAAGGTGCTGCTCATTTGCTTCCCTATAAAAAAATTGTCGAACATACTTACTTTGTATGAAAAAAATGCGTAACACCGTTAACAAAAATTTGCCAAAAATTAACGTTAAGTCCTAGCTACTTCAAACTTGCACTTTATTATATTACACAAAATTTAACGAATTTTTCGTAACAAATTCTGCGAGGTAAAAACTCCCGAGAAAAATATCCAACAAATTTATGATGACTATAAGGATGCTGTTTCAGGGCTAATACATCTAGGATCATTGAAGAAGGTTTTAAGATCTGTTAGCCCTTGTGGAGAAAATTAGCAAAATTATTTTTTTGTCGCGTATTCGGCTTCTATAAATATGAGTTGTGTTTTCATATTCTCCAGCAAAAAATATCCAGTAACTTGCTAGTAACTAAATTTCGGAGAGTAAGCCAATATTTACTCCCAATGAGTGAAATATGCAAGAAAGTACGAAAACGCAAAACCGGCAAGAAGTTGCTAGTTTTATGAAAAGCTGATTAATGTGTTATTTTCCGATGCAATTTTCTTAGAAAAGTAGTATTTTCCATCTTATTATATATGTATTTAAATAGGTTTATTTTGTCAATTGCAACTCTAAAAGCACCACAAACAATGGTTTTGTTAATGTGAATTACATTAAGCATCATGCCATCAGCTGTTTTCCTTACTAGCAAATAGTTGCTAGTAAAAAATTATCCAGTAAAACTTGCAAGTTCAGCTGTCATTTTTGATCTCTCAATTTCCCCTCTTTTGCTAGTTCCTTGCAAGTTTTTGCGTACGAAAACGACATACAGTAAAAAACCAGTAAAATTGGTACTGGATTTACTGGATAGTGCGTACGCGAACAGGGCTATGGTCACCGTAGTTATATTATACATATGCAGAGCTGGGCGGTAAGGATTACATGTGTAATCGGTTGCATCTAGGATTACGATTATTTTAATCGCAATTTCAAAAATTATTAAATTAGGATTGCGGTAATCGTTCATGGAAGGTATCTTAGATTACGATTACAGTAATCGTAATTTCAACTTTTTTTAAATTACAATTACTGTAATCGTAATCTAAGTTCTTTCGATGAATGATTACAATAATTTTAAATTTACAATTTTTCGGATTTCAATCTTTTGAGTAATCTTAAACGAAGTAAGTCGATAAATTTGCGAAATATAAATGCGCGCTTCACGATAATATGAGGTTAATATGTATTTATCTAAAAAAAACAGACAAATAAAATAAACTAATATTAAAATAAAAATAGTAAGTAAAGTAGTTTGGGCAAAATAAACTTTGTATGACCGGCAAATAAAACAAAGCAGGATTACAATTAAAGTAATCTTTCATCGAACGAACTTGGATTATTACAGTAGTCGTATTTTTAGCTTTCTTAAAATTACGATTACTGTAACCGTAATCTAAGTTCGTTTGATGAAGGATTACTGTAATCGTAATCTTGTTTTTTTAGCTTGTTGGGATTACTGCAATCATAACCGTTTAGTAATCGTAATCCTTATCGCCCAGCTCTGTACATATGCTTCGAGCCTGATGGTACAATCACTTGATGGTGCCAGCAAGCTGGTGTCGTGTATTTGCACTTTTATATATACATATTAGAGTGGTTAAAAAAATTTTTTTTTTGGAAATTCATAAACGCGACTTCAAATTATTGTTATTTGTGATAAAAAAAAGAAACGTGTTTTTTTATTTTGAAAAAAAAAGTTTTCGTAGAGGTCGCGCTGGTCGGTTATTTATAAAAACGCTGATGTTCTCAACTTTTTTATTTTCTTGATATGTTAAAATGCGGCTAAAAATGTGGTTTTTACATATAATTACTGTGGTATTATTGGGGAACATTCCCTTAATTACATACCGGTCTTGGTCAGTTAGAATGGGCCTATTACACTTTATTATACTAAAATTGAATGAGCTAAAAATCTGCATACTCAACTTTTTTCTAGAGAGCGTAAATAAAAAGTGCAATATAATAATGAAATTTTGCAGAATGTTCTTTAATTTTGCTCAAGGTCTGGAACTCAGATTTTTGGGGGTTTTGTTGTAGAACTAACCATATTTTTATTAAAAATTGGCGAAAAATAAAATATTTAAAAAATAGATGCCCGTAGTTTAAAAAATTTGCTATACCTAAACTTTATTGACTGACTGTATTTTTTACATTTATGGGGAAATCTTTTGAGACTGGCAACTGCACTACCAAGTGCGGTTTCTATACCTTCGTTAATAATACTTATATGTGTAAATATCAATAAATAGTTATTCAAAACAAAACACACGGTTTAAATGACCAGTTTACTTGCTAAAATCGAGAAAATCAGGAAATTTCTAGTGCAACTCGCACAAAATCTATTTTTTATTAAGGTATAACTTCTCGAGCGGTCAGACCTAAAACTCGGGGTTTTCAGTCATTTTTTGTAGGTTCTGAGGAATAAAATTACAGGTATTAAACAAATGTGCCAGTTACCAAATGCAAGAAAAAATCTGCTAACAACTGTAACTCAATTTTGCGTATTTCATAAAAAAAAGTGAATTTTCTTGTGGTAGTCGTTGAGCGGTACTTATTTTACATTTGTGGGTATAGAACATACTTCTTCAATTCTTCAGAAGGAGAATCCTAGGTTAAAGGAAAATGTGCCACTTATCATTGCTGAAAAATCTTCTTGAGCAAACGCGTGATCAGTGCGTAATTGTTTACTTAATATGTTTGGTTTTTCGTTGTGTATTTGGATCTGTGTAAAAAATGCTCACCTCTAAATTATTTTAATGGTCAGTACTGAGTAATCCTTACTGATTTAAATGCGAAAGGTCTGTTTGTTAGGCTTTCACGCATTAACTACTCAACCGATCTTAATGAAATTTCGCACACTGGTGTCATCTATACTTAAAATATTGGGTAGCTTTTATCCCGATTAGATAAAGTGGCGTGGCACCTCCCATACAAACGGAAATTTTGATACTGCACACCTCTGAAAGTATTTGTGGTAGAGAACTGGAACTTGGTATGGAGATATATGAAATCAACACTATACTCATGGAAAAAATGTGCGTTCTTAGGAAAGGGCCCGTGGCACCTGCCATATGGACTGAATTTTTCATACTACCACTTGTTAAAAAAATTAACTTGAATTGAAATTATTTTATAACTTAAATGAATTATTACAAAATGGATGTCGATCGAGCCGTTATAACCCAGAAATAGTGGCTCTTAGGAAAAAATGTGTCATAACGAGTTTTAGCGATAATTGCTTGATCTACACTTTTGTCTAACCTATTTTTATGATAAACCTTACCGTTTAACTAAAAAGTAGTAAAAATCAATTTATGTGACCTTTGACCCTGAATAATTTTTTTTACAGATCTGGGATCGATAAGGCCTTTTCACATTTCCTTTATAATGGCGTTCGTAACATTCGTACCAATTTTCAGCTGTATGCGAGTTACTGCAACCTTGAAAATCTAACTTGACCGGGCTAATAGAAAAAAAAATTGAAAATATGGTTTAAATAGAGTAGCAATTAAAAAATATTAGTAACGCGGGTTATAATGTACTTCAATTGGCTTGACAAGTGATCATTTATGAAAAACAAATTGTGCTACTATGTTGAAAAAATTTTTTTTTTAATTTAAAAGTCCCCGTGTCAAAAGATTCAAGAATTTACTCATTCAAAGCGTGTGTGAATCGGTAAGACTATGTTCAAACAGGCCTATTAGCTGAGTCAATTAAGCTTTAAATTTTGGAATTGAGTTTCGTGTTCACACATATGTCAGCTGCGCAATTAGCGATACGAAATCAGCTGCTGGATTGCCTACAGTGATGGGAAAGTTGGTACAATCGTACCTTTATTTAGTTTGAAAGTGCATTCGGTACAAACATACAATTTTAGGTACATTTGGAACGTAGCCAAATAACTTCTCAGGAAATCAGTTCTTCTTTTTATTGACATTTCAATGCATTTTCTGTTGAGGGCAACTGGTCCAATACCTTCCCTCCTTTGTGAAGGGGCATGCAAATGATACAAAAAGGTGATCAAAGTAACGCAACTGTAGTTTATTTCGCCAGATAGACGGAAAATATTTATTTTTAAACGTCAGATCGGAGAACTGGGAGGAAATTAATTCACCTTTTCTACAACATAGTTTTGTCTCGCGTGAGTACAGAAGTTGATGTGGTATCGATGGGAATTTTTATCCTCCTATCTTCTTTATCGGCCGCTGTGGTGTAGTGGTAAGCAGTGCGCGCTTCCACTCCGCAACGCCTGGGTTCAAACCCTGGTCAAAGCAACATCGCAAAAAATATAGAAAAAAGGTTTTTTCTTAACAGCGGTCGTCCGTCGGCAGGCAATGGCAAACCTCCGAGTGTATTTCTGCCATGAAAAACAGCTTCTCATAAAAATACAATTGCCGTTCGGAGTCGGCGTAAAACTGTAGGTCCCTCCGCTTTGTGTGACAACAT
>NW_023458556.1:110584906-110593583 GCF_013731165.1 Rhagoletis pomonella | reverse complement strand
AAAAAAAAGTAGGCGAACAGACGTGAGGAACTAGTAACAATTAGCGACGCCCGTCTGGAGGGAACGCAGCTATCGCAAATTGGCAGACATTCCATGCAGTTTTGGTGTTGCCATACGCTCTAGAAAAATTATCAGATGGTGAAATTTATGGCACTCTACCGGGTGCGCTATACGCCGAAGAATAAAGTATTTATATTTTGTGCGGGTATGTGTATGGGTTACTGCCATAACAAACCTGATTCACTTCACGACACGTCACAGAAGCGAACAGGAAAAAGGGTTAACTGTCTTCGCAAGGCGTCCGCAAAAGAGTTAGGTGGTAAAATCACAAGAACGTGGGGCACGACTCACCCCTGAGATATAGAGTCTCAAAAAAAGTGTTTAGCCGGGCAAGGAATTACAACCCCGTAGTTACGTCAGGTGGCGGTTAGGGTTCATCCGACTCAGTATTGGTAGTCTAATAAGTTAAGTTTGATGTTACGAAAATACTGAGGTCAACGCATTTACTATATTCCGCGTCAGTATTCGCTTGTAATGCTGGGTGGACTCGTTATTGTGTAGCTGGTCTCTGGAACAATAAGCCTACTGATCTGGTTAATACTGAGTCGGCTCCTATCGTTCTTGTATTCGTAAAACAATGAATTTAATGTTTTAAAAGATTCAATCTGGGGTTTTAGTACATCAGGGTGGTTTTCGTAATTCAGGTAGTGAAAGGAAAAAGAAAAAAGAAGAAAGAAAAAAATTAAAGGTTAGTTCAGAGTTTGCCTAGCATATTTGTCCTGAAAAGGACACTTGGCGGCGAGTTTATAGCCGTCCGGCGGCTGGGAAAACGTGTATATATTTATTTTGTTTCCTATTCATTATGGCTTTGCGGCCCAAGAGACATTTTCTTAAAGGAGAACTCGTCAAAACTCCGAAAGGCATTAGACATTTTGATAAGGAGAACTCGTCAAAACTCCTAAAAGACAATCCTAATGGGAGTGCGGATTGTCAGGCAGTTCACGACTCCCGGTGGGAGCGCGCGTGAACGTCCTATGAATATAGATGCTCGGGGAGGATACTGGGCGGTTTGTCCCCGGCCGCCAAAGCGCCCAGTGAAAAGGACAGTGCGAGCAAAAAAAGATACTCTATTCACATTCGTTGGCTAGAGTTAGCCACCCCCCAATTGCCGAATTTAGTCGGTCTTCACAGTACGGCCCCTCCGCTAGTCCAGTAGCTCGTTTCTGTTCCGATTCTCTACCTGGGCGAATTCATATATGAACTCACCGCCTTGTTCTCTGTCTAATGAGTAGTAGAGAATGACGTATATTCTCTACCAGCAGAGAAATGATCGGTAGGGAAGAGTTACAGAAGCGAGTTACAGCCCTACATGACTTAGCTTCGAGGAAAAGCCATGCAAATTTGGACCCCGGGCAGTCTGCGGGCGGTCAAGGTTTTACCCTATCGCTAAGTTTAATATTTGCAAAAACGTGTTTATATAAAAAATTTAGGAAAAATGTGATTATTAATATTGGAAAAAACTACTTTACTTTCGGATCGCTCTTCGTGACGGATGACATTGTCACGGCCGGATGTCAGATGCATGGAACCTACCGATCGGTTTGCCATTCAAGTCCTCTAAATCGTACAAAGCATTGCCTACCTTTCGCAGAACACGACACTTGATATATTTAGGCAAGAATTTAGCATTTATGCCTTGCTTAAAATTGCTAAGAGCGAAGTTTTTCCGGAATACTTCTTGTCCTTTCCGGTAATTCACAACCCGCGCACGTTTGTTGCACGTGTTCGCTGCTCTGTCTTGCGCTAGCTCAAGGTTCTTTCGTATGTGTTCGCGAATGTTTGCTAACTTGTCAGCTCTGCTTGTAATCGGGACTTCGTCTTGTCTTAGGCTACCCAGTTTCTCCAGGAGGTTATAGGCTGACGCATGTTGTATCATATTTGGTCCGAATAACGCGTAGTAAGGCAAGCTTTAAATCGACGTATGGTAATCGCTTCTTAAAACTTGACAGAATTTCGGGTATATGTCTGTCCCAGTCCATGTGATCTTGTTTGTCCTTCAGGAATATCCTTACTTTCGAAACAATCTCTCTGTTCACTCGTTCAGAGGCGTTAGCCTGCGGTGAGTATAACCCCGTCTTAATGTGAACAACCCCATAGTTTTCAAAAAACTGCTGTATCTCCTCGAAATGAATTGCTTCCCGTTATCACTATGGACGAATTGAGGGACCCCGAAAGCTGGAAAAATCTCTGTACTAAAGAAGCTAATTACGTTTGCCGACGTCGCGTTTTGCATCGCCTTCAAAAATACGTATTTGGAAAAATGGTCTAGCACTATAAACAAAAACTGGTTTCTTCGCTTTGAACCTGGATAGGGTCCTAAGAAATCGCAATAAAGACGCTGGAATGGCCTCTCGGATACGAAAGCATTGCCCATAGGTGGTCTGGACACTTGGTTTGTGGCTTTCACAGCTTTGCAGGTTTCGCAACGGTTTACATAGAGGCGTATGTTCTTTACCATTTGCGGCCAAAAATATTTCTGCCGAACACGCTCTAAAGTCTTCTGCCAACCTCCATGGTAACTAGCATTGGAATCGTGTGAACATTTGATTGCGAGCTCCGTCAGCCCTTCCGGTAACCACAAACGCCATAGCGAATCTTCTTCCTCTTCTACACCTCTTCGAAACTTCACTCTTTTGTAAACTCTATTGTCGACTATGCTTAGATCGGGCAGCCCTTCGTGATTGTTTTCAATTGTTCTACGAAGCTCCGAGTACTCTACGCCGTCGAATTCCGGTGATGCCAAGTCAATTTCTAGAGGTGGGATAGAAGAGAGTTCGTCCACGTCAAAACGCGAAAGGGTGTCCGGCACAACATTTAAAGAACCTTTGCGATGTTCAATCCTAAAGTTGTATCGTTGCAATAGAAGCGACCATCTTGCCAGCCTGCCGCTCAAGTCTTTTTGTGTCATTAGCCACTTGAGATTTGAATGGTCAGTAATTATTCGAAAAGGCAATCCTTCAATATATGGTCTGAAACGCTTGACGCTAACTATTGCGGCGAGGCATTCCAGCTCGGTGACCGTATAATTCCGCTGAGCATTATTAAGTTTCTTCGATAAGAAAGCTATGGGATGCTCTGCCCCTTCCTCATCGAGCTGGAATAACACCCCTCCTACCCCTATTTTGGATGCATCACATTGAATCACGAATTCTTTACTAAAATCGGGCTGTACCAGGACAGGCGCTGAACAGAGTGCTACTTTAAGTTTACCAAATGCTTCAACTGCCTCAGGAGTTAATTTTATTGGACCAGGTGACTTTCGAAGGCAATCTGTCATTGGACCCGCCAAATCTGCGAAATTGGTAATAAACGACCTGTACCAATTTGCCATTCCTATAAACCTGTGAACCTGACGAGGAGACTTGGGAATCGGAAAATCCTTTATGGCTTCTATTTTGCCCGGGTCTACTTTCAAACAACCATTCCCTATCAAATACCCGAGATACCGAATTTCCTTCTGGCAGAACTTGCTCTTCTTTACGTTGATAGTGAGTCCCGCATCCCGCAAGCATTTCGCCACTTCTTTCAGCAATTCCAAATGATCTTCAAAGTTTGAGCTGCACACCATCAGGTCATCCAGGTAGACAAAGACGTTCTCTCGTAACCGTGAAGGAATAACCTTATCCATCAGCCGACTCATTGTTTGGGGTCCGTTGCACAGGCCAAAGGGCATTACTTTAAAGTGGTACAATGGCTTCCCTGGAACCGCAAATGCCGTATTTTCCTTAGACGATTCCGTTAATTTGATTTGGAAGAAAGCATCCTTCAAATCAATACCACTTATAAAGTATGTATCCTTTAACCTGCTCAATAACCCATTAATATGGGGCAACGGATACGAGTCCTTCTTGGTGACCGCGTTCACCTTCCTGGAATCTATGCACAGCCTGACTTTGCCTGGCTTCCGGACTAGTACCACTGGACTACACGATGGTGAATTCGATTCTTCAATCACTCCCATCTTGAGTAGCCTTTCAATTTCGCTATAGGCTTCTGCCTGCCTGGGTGGTGAAAGAGGAAAGTGCTTACTTTTAATTGGCACCGCATCACCCGTGTCTATATGGTGCGTCACTAAACTGGTTTGACCTAGTCCTAGCTTTTGGAACGAGGGAAACTCCTGAACAACTTCTTGCAATGCTATCTTCTGATCTGGTGTGAGCCGATGGAAGTTTGGCTCATCCTCATTTGGAAAATCTAAACAAGAAACGAAATAACGGGAAATACATCGGGTGCTAACGAAAATGCCTTCCAGAAATCAACTTCCAGGTATGCTTCTTGGATTAATGATGGTACAAGATAAAAGCGAATAGTCCTCCTAATGTGTTTAAAAGTGACCGGTAAAGATATCGAGCCGAGTATTTTCTGCTGATTTCCACCAGCCGTGTAAACAAACGCGCGCAAAGGATGATATTTTAAAAGGTTTCTCTTTAGGAAATCTTCGCATCCGTTTCCAAGAATGGAAACGTTTGCTCCGGAATCTAATAAACCCACTACGAAACTATCGTGTATTTTAATCTTTGCTAGCGGTCGTTCGTCTGGCGTTATAAGAATTTTAGTGCTTTGCAAAAGTTTTCGCATATTTACTCGGCTAGAATATCTTTTCCTACACTGAAGAATATTTTCTGAAACTACAAGTTTTGGTTCTTCTTCGAAAATATCCGCCCTTATCCGTTTATAATCCTGCTCTCTTTGCTCTAAACTAACTGGGAATTGAGTCTGGCATGCCACATCCCTACGTGAAGGCCTAAGAATTCGAACCTGCAGAGGATTGGCTGTAGAAGAAAACATACACTCGGGATCAGAACTATCGGAACTATCTGGAAAAAAGTTATGATGACCCTAAGCGAAACTCTCGAGGGACTGGTACTACTCTCCGAACTACATCTCCATGCAAACGAACGGTTCTGGCTGAGGCTGACTTACTTTTTGGTTTAGTACAGGTGGCTGCTGCTCCTGTACTCCCTGCTTCGGGGGCTAGGGTGCCGAACGAGAATCCCCGATTGCCTTCTCGCTCGGGTTCCGGTTTCCCTGTCTCCGATGATCTCTGGGGCATCTTGTAGTGACCACCCCCTTCTGTCCACACTTGAAGCAGAACACGTTCCGAATCGCTTCCTTGCAATAGATGTAAGAGTGTCCCATCTTGTTACAGTTCCAGCACTGTATTCCTGAGTAGTCCGGTTTCCTAGTCATCTGAAAATTCAGCGCTTCCACTTGTGGATCCACTTCTCCATCCATTCCCCCTGTCCATTCATCCGGTGTAATAGCCATGGTTTCGTTGACATGCCGTCCTGAATAGTTCGGTACCAAGCTCCTGGTTTCCTTCAGGATCTGTTCGCCTTTCCTAGCAACGTCACGTAGGTCATGTAGGGTCTGCGCACCAGCATTGAAAAGCATCAACTTCAGGCTGCTGTTAACGTCCCTCTTCAATATGTCCATCAACAGGTTCTCCGACATCGGCTCCTTTAGTCTAGCGTTCAAGGCTAATATATCTGTATGAAACGTATCATACGATTCATTAGCCTTCTGGCGACGCATTGAGATCTCCATCATGATCATGGTCACTTTTTAAGGTGCCGAATTCCCGCCTGATAGAATAACACAAAAAGGGATAAGTCGCATCTGGATTTTGCTTGGTGAACAACCAATACCATTCCTCAGCTCGCCCTGACAAAAATAGGTGGAAGCTTGCCATCAACTGCTCATCTGTACATTGTGTGCGCTCACACAACGTGTTTAGCTTAAAGAGAAAATCTGAAACGCTACCGGTGCCGTCATAGTATACCTTCCAATCCTGTGGCTTAATGACAATATTGGTGGTGATATTTTGTCGATTATTCAAAGTTGCTTGTGTCGGATTGGGTGTGATTTGAGATGCAGTTACTACTGCACTTAATGCGTTCATATTTTCCCGCATTGTTCTCATTTCAGCTCTCATTTCTTCTTGCGAAGTACGTAAGAGCTGATGAAGCACCCCTACCCACGAATCTCCCGCAGGCGCTCCGCCATTAGAACGTCTACTTCTATCTTCTGCAGTACCTTCTACAAAACCTGTATTCCCTGGCAAAGACCTATCATTTTCCTGTCTTCCCGAAAGCATAGTCATAGAAGTAGCGGATATATTTCTGGTGTCAAGCAAATTTGAACTTTGACGGCTATCAACCTTAAGTCCCGGAGCGGGATTGGCCATCGGAATTGAAGGCGGAACTCCTCCCGCACGGTAGCAATAGGTGAGTGCATCACCGGAGGATTAATTGCTGGCATAGCAGGAGTGTTATTTCTCCCGGCCCCTCTTGACTTAACGCCGCTACCTCTCATCGAGCTACTGCGCGTAAGCCTTTGCTGCTCTTCCATACAGCGAATCAACTGCAATTGGGATATCAAGAAATGTGACGCTTGAGGTCAAGACAAGTTCTAATTCAAAGTATAGAATAGGAGCTGAAGGTTTGGCTCTCCCAGAGCTCAAACCAAAATCCGAAAATCCGAGAAAATTTGTTTAGTTAAATTAGGCTTGCTTGATAGCGTAAGCCTGAATGAACGTCCGAGAGGAAATTTTCAAAAGGAAAAATCAAAAAAAGAATAGTCACGAGATTAAGCGATACTTCCGTGCCTGATCGCGACACCAAAAAAATTAAGAAATATCAAAATTATGATTCAGTCGCACACTGAATATAAATATACGCAAAAGAGAAAAAAAAAATCAACGAGATCAAAATTACTTATTCAGCCGCGTACTGAATACGAATATACGCGCCGGATGAAAAAAAAAACAATAAAAAAATATATATATATTCTTAGTAAATAGGCATATAGGTGGTTAGTTAAATATACGTGGTTATATACGTGTATATCAAAAGTTCAGTTGGGTATAATTTTATATCAAAGTCAATGGGAATGCTGACCTCCCCTAACATTAAGAAGGCACAAGTCTACGAAAAATAAGGTACGAACACAACAAAAAAAAAAGGCGCTGTCTGGTCCAGCACACCCAACGGCAATGAAAAGCCGGCATAGTGGAATGCCCCTCCAGACTTGAAGGGTGTACTGAACTTCGCGTACAAGTTGCTGAACTATCTTTCGGTCTCAGTGCACCCCACCGCAATGCAGCAAGGGGCAGTCAACGCATGCCCCCCTGAGACATGTGGGATGACTGAGACCCCGATAGTCAGTCGTGGTTGGAGTCCCAGCCCACTCCATCGCGATACGTAGGCGCTCGGGAGCGCCAGCGCAGACCTATAGAGTGAGCTTGGGTCCTTAAGAAAAATTTAATTATGTATAATTTTTTTTCCCCAGAAAAAAACAAATTTGAAAAAAAAGCAAACAAAAAAATATTGGGCAAAAAAAAACTACTACAAAACTATTTAAACTAAACCCCACTTAGCGGACAAATTTTCCCCAATTCCCATGCCGACATATCGGACCACTGACAAAAGCGGAGAAAAAAAAAGGTCAAACTACAAAAAAACTAAGTGCGTTTAGCACTGCCTCACCGGGTGAATACAAAACTCCAGAGGACGGGACGTGAAGTCTCGGAGAAGCCAAGAGGACCGATCCGAACCAGCACACTCAGCTCCACTCATCCCGCCGCAACGCAGCAAGGGGCAGCAATCACATACCCCCCTGGGACTTGCGGGATGGTGAAGCCTAATTTGCCAGTCAGGACCAGTCAACCTGACCAGACCTCAGGCCCCACGTTGGGCGCCATCTGTTATGGAACGCATACCTTGGGAGCAGCAGTGAATGCAGGCGGCATGACACAATAGGGTGCACTATGGCTAGTCATGTCGGCTGGGCTGGGTTCTTGCCTTCACCGCTGTTCCCTGCGCCATAGCAGAGAAAAGTCATGCCTTGTCAAACGTGTTAACGGACGGACACACCACAAAAATTTCAAAAATTCACAAAAAAATCCGTTAACACAACCATAAAAAAAGCTGAAAAAGGAAACGTTAAATTTAAATATTTAAAATAAACTGAAAACAAATCGAAACTAAAAATAATCAAAAAAAAAACCTAAGGCCGAATATGGTTGGGGGCCACTGGTGGAAGTGTGGCCCCTGGTGCTGACCCACCCTCAACCATGGTCACCGGCGCACCCTATTCCCGATGACCCCATTTGAAAAAATTCCTAAGTGCCTTCCTAAATAATAAGGACCAGCATTCCCATTTTAAATTACAAAAATTTATTCAAAATTCATTTCTTAAAACTAGGTCTTAAAAGCTTAAAGTTCTTAATCCTATCATCTAAGTCTCTTAAGCCTAAGGAAGTTAAATTTTAAGTGTGCATCCTACAACTAAGTGAGTATGCTAAGTCTATGTATGGGTTGTAAGTTAATTTAAGGTAAGTACCCTGTATATATTATTAAGGTAAGTGTTCACCCTAAGGTTAGGTATAAATAGGTAAACTACGTTAAATCTAGTTACAAAAAGTATATCAAGTAATAGCAGGTAGTGGTATTTACAGTAAATGACAACAGGTAAGTATATGTTTGATAGGTCAGGTAAGAAAATTCAGGTGAGTTCGGTAATTTGGTTCGAGTAGTTATAAGATAAGGTTTGTATGCTAAATACGGTAAGGCAGGTAAGTACTTCAAGTATATAAGTATCTCTAATATTAAGTTAA
>NW_023458556.1:110582140-110584806 GCF_013731165.1 Rhagoletis pomonella | reverse complement strand
TAATATTCTAAATTAAGATATGTATAATGGTATCAATGGTCCAATTTGGTTCATATTCAGAATTAAATTGAAACCGATTAAACAAATTTTATATTTTTTTTTATTGTTTAAGCTAAATCTAGAACTGGACTAAAAAGTTCAAAATAAAATAATGCAAATAAAAATTTAAAGCGAACTTATTTAGCATGTGCACTAAAATAAATAAAATATAGTAAGACGAGATTTTTGTTAAGGCTACTAAAAGTTAGTGGTAAGTATAATTATTTAAATGAACATATATATTTAGATACCCATATTTGTATACATATATGTATCTCCAATGAAAATTAATAAACTTACCATTCAGATTTTAGTAACAGTTTAGCTTAGAGCTAGAGTAGAAGAAATTTTTGAAGTATAGCAGCTCTTAACACAAGCCCTTCATTTAAAAAAGCGAAGTAGTTCACAAAGTACCCATAATATAAAAACTCGATTCTCTTGTATATTTATTTAACGGTTTTTTAAATTGTTTAACTTAGTGTTTTCATTTCCCAAAAAAAAAAGTTTGCCCTTTTATTTGCGAACTTTTGCTTTGCGTTGCCCTGAAACTTGAGAAAATGTTGCGTTCTTTAAGCATGCAGCTCTCAAGAAAACAGTCAAGAAAAAAACTGTCATTATTTCGTGTGTGTGTCTAAGGAATTTTGAAAACTGATACTTCACCAGCCTGTTGCCTCGCTCTTTCCTCAAGAAACAATCGACCGGGCATATATTTCTGTTACAAACATGGATTGCCTTGTGCTCTTTTTCACAAAAAACTTTAGAAAACATTAGTAGAAAGCGTAGCAAATTTCTTAAGAACTACGTACTGCCTCAAGAAAATTTTACACAAGACAATTTCTTAGCCATTTCTTGTACGTGATTTTATATGGAGTTTTTTCTTTTCTTGAAAGCTGCATACCGGCCTAAATATGAGAATGAAACACTTAAATAAATAGTTTATTGAAACTGTTTCACCAAACTATTTAAGCGGAAATTAACTTTAATTTAATTTTTTATTTAAATCTCATTTTAATTATTTTCAGTTTCAATAAACTATTTATTTAAGTGAGTAAAAAGTGGTTGTAAAACAGACTAGGACTAGCTTTCGCTTTCATTTGTACTGAGAGCTTTTGAAAGCTTTGGCACGCTGTGTTGTAAAAGCAGGGCTGGTATACAAGTAAGCAGCAGATGCACAATGATCAGGTGATTAAACGTGTAACACCTCTGACAGCCAGTTTCACCAAACTATTTAAGTGGAAATTAACTTTAATTTAATTTTGTATTTAATTCTCATTTAAATAATTTTCAGTTTCAATAAACTATTTATTTAAGTGAGTAAAAAGTGGTTGTAAAACAGACTAGGACTAGCTTTCGTTTTCATTTGTACTGAGAGCTTTTGAAAGCTTTGGCACGCTGTGTTGTAAAAGCAGGGCTGGTATACAAGTAAGCAGCAGTTACACAATGATCAGGTGATTAAACGTGTAACACCTCTGAGTGTGGTTATTCTGATTTAACTTTTATTTAAGTGCAGAGCATAGGTCACTTAAATCAAAATTAAAATTGATTGGTGAAACCGAAAATTCGAAAATTAAAGTTAATTTCCACTTAAATAGTTTGGTGAAACTGGCTGTTAGACAATGAACTCTAAAGTATCTTAAGTTACAGTGGCAATATTACTTTCAAAAGGGCGACGGCCTGATCGCAATAAAACATCAGTTGGCTTACCGAAGGCAAAACGTACCACAAACAAGAAGAAATGTACGAAGAAGTACCTTTTAAGAAAGGCACACACAAAAACATGCTCTTAAGCACTTGCCTAGATTGGTATTACTTAATTAAACCAATTTGCTTAGCAATCAGCCTGAACTTTGAGATTTATTTGTACCAGAAGTTGAGTTGAGAAGTTTAGTTCATTTAAGTGATCAGGGAGTCTAGTTCGAATCACTCAAAAGAACTGGTTCATTTAGTTCGTCTAGTTCATTTATGCATTTATCTTATTACTAGAATAATGAAATACACACCTAGTTGAGACACCAATTGAGAATTAGAAAATTTTTTGTTTGTAATTCATTCACATGTTACCTCAGTTCACAAAGGACCTGACCAAATTTTTTTTTTTCAGGAGAAGCAAAAATATAAAAAGAAATAGAAACTTAAATTATTTCACTTTTGTTGGAGTTATTTCTTTCCATTTAGATAATCCACCGCAAAAAAACATTTAGGTTAGAAAACGGTTCGAAATCTAATATGTTTCTCTGAGGTAGAAAGCTAGAAGACAGATAGAGCGAGAATTATAGCATGCTCTGCAAAAAAGAAACTTAGTTCTCAATATCGAGAAAAAGGTTACATATCTAATCGTATTCCAAACTTGAATTCTTATCGGTTTCTAATGTCGAGTGTTTTTCTAATCATTCTCTAATCGAATTCTAACATAGTTCTCTTGATTTTCCTTTCGAGAACTACATTAGAAGTCTAATGTAAATTCAAAATATTTCTCTATCATTAAAGACTGTGTTTGCTGGAACGTTCTAAATATGAACCAAATCAACCATAAATATATCAGGCCATTCTTTTTTGTGGAGTTCTTCGTTTTCATGCAAGTAATATTCTAAATTAAGATATGTATAATGGTATCAATGGTCCAATTT
>NW_023458556.1:110580396-110582040 GCF_013731165.1 Rhagoletis pomonella | reverse complement strand
TAATATTCTAAATTAAGATATGTATAATGGTATCAATGGTCCAATTTCGTTCATATTCAGAATTAAATTGAAACCGATTGAACAAATTTTATTTTTTTTTATTGTTTAAGCTAAATCTAGAATCAACAACTAAAAATTTCAAAATAAAATAATGTAAATAAAAATTTAAAGCGAACTTATTTAGCATGTGCACTAAAATAAATAAAATATAGTAAGACGAGATTTTTGTTAAGGCTACTAAAAGTTAGTGGTAAGTATAATTATTTAAATGAACATATATATTTAGATACCCATATTTGCATACATATATGTATCTCCAATGAAAATTAATAAACTTACCATTCAGATTTTAGTACCAGTTTAGCTTAGAGGTAGAGTAGAAGAAATTTTTGAAGCATAGCAGCTCTTAACACAAGCCCTTCATTTAAAAAAGCGAAGTAGCTCACAAAGTATACATAATATAAAAACTTGATTCTCTTGTATATTTATTTAACGGTTTTTTAAATTTTTTAACTTATAGCGTTTTCTTTTCTCAAAAAAAAAGTTTGCCCTTTTATTTGGGAACTTTTGCTTTGCGTTGCCCTGAAACTTGAGAAAATGTTGCGTTCTTTAAGCCCAGTATGCAGCTTTCAAGAAAACGGTCAAGAAAAAATTGTCATTATTTCGTGTGTGTGTCTAAAGAATTTTTAAAACTGATACTTCACCAGCCTGTTGCCTCGCTCTTTCCTCAAGAAACAATCGAACGGGCATTTATTTCTGTTACAAACAAGGATTGCCTTGTGCTCTTTTTCACAAAAAACTTTAGAAAACATTAGTAGAAAGCGTAGCAAATTTCTTAAGAACTACGTACTGCCTGAAGAAAATTTTACACAAGACAATTTCTTAGCCATTTCTTGTACGTGATTTTATATGGAGTTTTTTCTTTTCTTGAGAGCTGCATACCGGCCTAAATATGAGAATGAAACACTTAAATAAATAGTTTATTGAAACTGTTTCACCAAACTATTTAAGTGGAAATTAACTTTAATTTAATTTTGTATTTAATTCTCATTTAAATAATTTTCAGTTTCAATAACCTCTTTATTTAAGTGAGTAAAAAGTGGTTGTAAAACAGAATAGGCCAGCGAAAGCTTTCATTTGTACTGAGAGCTTTTGAAAGCTTTGGCACGCGGTGTTGTAAAAGCAGAGCTGGTATACAATTAAGCAGCAGATACACAATGATCAGGTGATTAAACGTGTAACACCTCTGAGTGTGGTTATTCTGATTTAATTTTTATTTAAGTGAAGAGCATAGGTCACTTAAATCAAAATTAAAATTGATTGGTGAAACCAAAAATTCGAAAATTAAAGTAATTTTCACTTAAATGAATTTGGTGAAACTGGCTGTAAGTCTTTAATTAATTTCATAGGAAACCACTTATTTCTGATACAGAAAATAATTGAAATTAATTAGTAAGAAAGGCTAAACTCGGGCGAAACCGAATTTTACATACCCTCGCGTTATGTTCTTTGTATGCATGTAATGTATTGACGCTTGCTAGTGCTTGACCATCTCCAGACTTATAACAATATAACTATACAAACTACATGCTTTGCTTTGCTTAATATTCAAGGTTTACTTATGAGCATGTAATAATAAAATAA
>NW_023458556.1:110579978-110580296 GCF_013731165.1 Rhagoletis pomonella | reverse complement strand
TGTAAGTTTTTATATCCTTTATACTTAACACAGATAAAGTATAATGCATAGATTAAGACAAAAATCTATGTTATTAAGACGCATCCAAAATAGAAGGCAGATGCAATCTTTTCGGGAAGATAATATACATAGATCAAATGAACAATCCCGAAACACAGCAAATCGGTCTAGACGTCGGTTAGATCCGGAAGTTCGCTCTTCTGAGCAAAGTTTAAATACACTTCAAAGCAGATATCGCCGTGGAAATTCTCAAATTCGCTCAGCCGAGCAGGAGAGAAATACCCGAGAGCATAGATCTCGTCGCGAGAACCGTCAATA
>NW_023458556.1:110571035-110579968 GCF_013731165.1 Rhagoletis pomonella | reverse complement strand
AGAACCCTCAATATCGCGCTATTGAGCAAAGTAGAGATACTCACCAACGTAGGTCTCGCCGCAGAAATTCTCAAATTCGCTCAGCCGAGCAAGAGAGAAATACACGAGAGCATATCTCTCGACGCGAGAACGCTCAATATCGTGCTATTGAGCAAAGTAGAGATACTCACCAACATAGGTCTCGCCGCGGAAACTCTCAAATTCGCTCAGCCGAGCAAGAGAGAAATACCCGAGAGCATATCTCTCGACGCGAGAACGCTCAATATCGTGCTATTGAGCAAAGTAGAGATACTCATAAACGTAGGTCTCGCCGGGAAAATCCTCAAATTCGCTCAGCCGAGCAAGACAGAAATACCCGAGAGCATATCTCTCGACGCGAGAACGCTCAATATCGCGCTATTGAGCAAAGTAGAGATACTGATCATCATAGGTCTCGCCGTGGAAATTCTCAAATTCGCTCAGCCGGGCAAGAGAGAAATACCCGAGAGCATAGATCTCGTCGCGAGAACCCTCAATCTCGCGCTATTGAGCAGAGTAGGGATACTCATCATCATAGGTCTCGCCGTGGAAATCCTCAAATTCGCTCAGCCGAGCAAGACAGAAATACCCGAGAGCATATCTCTCGACGCGAGAACCATCAATATCGCGCTATTGAGCAAAGTAGAGATACTCATCATCATAGGTCTCGCCGTGGAAATCCTCAAATTCGCTCAGCCGAACACGATAGGAATACCAGGGAGCGTAGGACTCGACGCGAGAACTCAGCAATTCGGTATATTGAACAATCTCGCAATATTATAGCTCACAGAATTCTTCGCAGTAGAAATGAGTATAGGGCTTCGGAGCGCTTGCGTGATCGTACTCAAAGATATCAAGCTCGTACGGATAGTGAGCGAAGGGAAAATGAGCGTGTTAGGGAAACAGATCGTCGACGGGTTATTAGACGAGAAGCTAGGGAAGAAAGATCTGACTTGAGACGTGATGTCCAAAGTCGAGTTCGTCTCCATAGAGTTGACATATCGAACAGGCGAATCGAAAATGAACGTCAGGCGGAGCGAATTAGATCAAATAGAGAATATAGTCCCGGTTTTCCAGCTCAAAATCAAGACAGCGTTACTGACTTTAGACGTACCTATTTCGAAAATATCAAAAAAGGACCCATAATAGTTTGTATTTGCTGTGGGGGTCTATGGTTTCCCCATCAGGTACGGTCATAAAATTTCAATGCAGTTTCTCGAAGTCCCCACCCGAATGTTGCATCCGCCTTTTATTTATCAGAAAAATTTCCATCGGAGGATGGAGATTATAGTTTTTGTATAACCTGCAGAAATGCAATTGTGAACAAAAGGCTTCCTCATTTATGTTTAGCTAATGGGTTAGATTTTCCAGAAATCCCCGAGTGTCTGAAAAATCTAACGCCAAAAGAAGAACGCCTGATTATGCCTAGATTACCGTTTATGACGATTCGTCCATTGGGGTATCAGGGCCAGAGTTCATTAAAAGGTGCTGTCGTTAATATCCCTATTTCGGTGAATGACATTGTAACAAATCTTCCTCGATCATTTGATCAGACGCATGTCATTCAAATTCATTTGAGAAGGCGCATGGAATATAATCATGACTATATGACTGATACCATACGACCTGCAAGGATTATGGAGGCTTTGCGGTTTCTAGTAAATACCCCTTTATACCGTGAGCACAATATTCAAATTAATGAAAATTGGATTTCGAGTTTCAATAGCCAGGTAGAAGTTCCGTTTATTGCATCAATTGAAGATGCACCATTAGTCGAAAATATAAGTGAAGGGGAAGTGATTTCGCATAATAGTGCTTCAACTCCTCGTACATCCCTCGAACCAGTTCTTGAAGAACTTAATGTGGCTGGTCAAGAAACTCTTCTTGATAATATTCCCGTAGAAAATTTGGATATTAACCGTTTGGTTATAGCTCCCGGTGTGGGCCAAAGGCCTCTTGATGTAGTACAGGACAACGATTCAGAAGAACTGTCATTTGCAACAATTTATGCTGGGCAAAAGCGTACTTGTATAGAGACTTACAATAAAATTGTTCGATCTGAAATCCGTCGGTATGATAGAAGAGCATGTACCATACCAAAGGCATTTTACAACTACAAAAAGATCGAATTGCTGCAAATTAAGAACAGCACTTCCGGTTATAATCGAGTAACAGCTCAAAATCTATTAAATGAAAATTTTGTCCAAAACATGATTCAACACGATGATGGCTACAAAGTTCTCAAAGGTGTGAGGTCTTCTCCCGCCCACTGGGAGGCGGAGAAGAAAAAGGCTATTGCTATGATTCGGCAGTTTGGCCTCCCCACCTTCTTTATTACACTATCAGCTGCTGAGTCCCAATGGCTTGAGCTTTTAGTGATTTTATCAAAAACAGTTGATACTAGAGATATTTCCGAGGACGAAGAAAGCGATTTGTCAACTCAAGAGCAATATCGCCTTATCCGTTCAGATGTAGTGACGTGTGCTAGATACTTCGATTATCGGTACCGTCAAATGTTAAACATTTTCAAAGAAAATGGAGGTATCTTTGATGAACATTTTGTTACACATTTTTATTGGAGGGTTGAACTTCAGCAGAGAGGTTCTCCCCATGTATATGGAATGTTTTGGCTTAATAATGCCGCTAAGATCGATCTTCAAGATCCCCAAACCTTCCCGAATGCTATTGATTTCATAAATACGTACATTTCTACGTAGGGCACCGTAAGCCACTTACAAAATTATCTAGGTTATCAAAAGCACAATCACAGTCGATCACAGAGGACAGCAAATTTGTCGTTTTGGTATTCCATACCCACCCATGCCTTCTACACAAATTTTGTTGCCCCTTCCGGTAAATGAAGAAAACTTAGAACTTCATAGGGAAAACTATTCGAAAATTTAAAACTTTTTGAATTCGAATCTACCATCATCTGAAATATTAAATTTAAATAATTTCGATAGTTTCCTGGCAGATCCTAGATTAAACATTTCATTTGATCATTATATACTTGCGCTAAGATCGAGTTTATCAAAACCTAAAATCTTCTTGAAAAGGAAGTTGGTGGATCGATCAATTAATGCTTACAATCCTACCATTTTAGAGCTCCATAAAGCCAATATGGATATTCAGTTCATATTAGATGCTTATGCTTGCTTATATAATAAATTACATAAATAAATCGAATAGAGGAATTTCAAGGCTCTTAAATGAAGCCATATCAAAAGTAAATGCTGGTAACTATACTATTAAACAGAAACTTCAGCATATAGGTCATACATTTATTTCTGCTACGAAATATCCGCCCAAGAAGCAGTATATTGCAGTATTGGGCTTCATCTTTCAGAAGCAAGTAACGCGGAGATATTTATAAATACCTCTCGTCCTGAAGATCGAGTGCGGATGGTAAAACCAAGAGCACAACTTCAGAATCTTCCTTCGGACTCGACCGACATATTTGTTTCAGGAATTCTAGAGCATTATGTTCACCGACCGAATGAACTAGAAAACGTTTGCTTAGCTGATTTTGCATCCTTATACACATATAAAAAAAACAAACAGAAGGGCGGAAGAAAGTGATGGTAGTGAAGACGAGAGAGAGGAAGATAATTTCATTGGGCGTGGGAATGCGCTTCCCCTGAGAGACAGTACTGGTTTCGTTACGAAACGTACCAAACCATATGTCATTAGGTCCAGGAGATTTAGTCCTGATATTGGTAGAAGTGATTACTTCAGGGAAATAGTCATGCTTTACCGTCCATGTCGAGATGAAGAGCGAGAAATTATTCTTAACGATAACGAGGAAACTTGTGTAGCACATCATATTTCAATAGAGGAAAATCGAAGGAAATATGATGTATTTGAGCAGTGCGAGCTTGAGAATGTTTTAGATCGACTTCGAGAAGAAGTAGATTTTGAAGTAAATGAGCCAAAAGTCCAATCTGTAGTAGATAACGATTTCAGGATCTTAGGGCTCCTGGAAGTAAACTCTGGCTTGAATTTGCTAGACCTGCATGGAGAAGACCCGTCAACGAATGAAAGTGACTCTGATGGTAATATAAGGCTAATAAAACTTCCGCCCTTGATTCCCGCAGAAGAACTTTTTTCATTAGTTCGAAGTCTAAACGTTAAGCAGAGAACGTATATGACACATATGCTACACAAAATCAAAACAAATCAGCCATTTTATGAGTTTGTGGGAGGTGGAGCAGGAGTTGGTAAGAGTCGTTTGATATCAGCTATGTATCAGACTCTTAACCATGTTTGAACTCCGTGCCTGGATCCAACCCGAGTTCCTTGAAAGTTTTGCTTAGTGCCCCTACAGGAAAAGCAGCGTTTGGAATTGGTTGATTAACACTACATTCTATATTCTCACTACCTGTGAATCAGTCAAATCGAGAGTTGCGACCACTCAGTAACGATTTAGTTAACTCAATTTACTCCAAGCTGATTGATTTGAAGTTAATAATCATTGATGAAATATCAATGGTAGGAGCTAGAATGTTTAGTTCAATTGACGCTAGACTTAAGCAAATTTTCAAAACCAACAGTCCTTTTGGAGGTATTTCAGTCATTCTTTTCGGGGATTTGAGGCAACTTTCTCCTGTCGGAGACAAATGGATTTTCTCTCCCAACCCAAGCGACAATTATAGCGTTTTAGTTGGTTCCCTTCTATGGGAGTTGTTTAAATATTTTGAGTTAACTGAGGTGATGAGGCAACGTGGGGATCAACCTTTTCCTATCGCATTAAATAATATGGCTTCCGGCATTATGACAAGTGCGGACATATCTTTAATCAATAGCCGAATAGTTAGCTTAAACCAAGTTCCCAATGAAGCCATTCATTTATTTTGGTCTAATGAAGAATCCAATAATTTTAATGCCCTTAAACTTAGTCAGATCTCAACTTCAGCCATTTTATCTACTGCCAAAGATGTTGTTAAAGGTATTGCTATCGGAGTACAAACTTCCAATATTTTAGATATGGTCAAGCTTTTTAAAAATTCTGAAACTCAGGGCCTGTCGTATAACTTGACGTTGAAGACTACTGCCAAATATATGATAACTGTTAATATCAATACATGTGATGGGTTAGTAAATGGTGCAACTGGCCAACTGATGCATATTGATTTCGAAGCATCGATGCCATCAACTCTTTGGCTCAAGAAAGTCTCATCCTAGTGATGCTTCTTGGACGCCAATTGAAAAAACAGTCAGGACTTTTCAATATAAAAGGAATGAGCAAATAACTGTTGTTATACCGGAGGGAATAACGATTCATAAAAGCCAGGGTGCGACGTATTGCAAAGTGGTTGTACATACCCGAGCTAGAATACCCAGAGCAGCATTGTATGTAGCTTGCAGTAGAGCCACTAGTGCTGATGGTCTATTTATATTAGGAAATTTTGTGCCCCCATGTCCATTTACAGAATCAGATCCTGTATTAAAGGAACTGGTTGACTTGAAAACGTAAAAAGCCTTAACATCCACTTTTAGTTTCATGCTCTCTCGAACATCAAAACTTCAAATATTATATCATAATGCCCAGAGCCTTCATGCTCATATTGATGATTTTAGAAACGATTATTTGAGGATGACTTCGGATATATTATGTTTCGTCGAGACATGGAGCTATCCCTCCGAAAATTTTGAAATTCCCGGCTTTAGTCAATTAAATGATCTAAGGATAGATAGCACTACAACGCGGAATAGAAACAAACGGGGCATTTTAGTGTATGCAAAGTCTGAAATGGCTTCATCCATTCAACTTTGTAGAACCATTCAAAAGTATTCTCTCCGCAAGACTTTAGAAGCCATATTGTTTAAACACGATAATATATATGTGCTGGTTGTTTACAGAAATTCAAATTTCCCTATTGGAGACTTGGAAGCAGAATTACGTGACATTATCTGCAATGACTTTGAGAATAGGGAAATTATTATTGTGGGGGATTTCAATCTATGCCTTAAGACTACTACGAATAGAATTGCACATGCTTTAAGAGAAAACAATTTTAGTTCGTTATTAGATCTACAATATTCGACTACAGCTATAGGGTCTCAAATTGATTGGGCGTTCTCGAACATGGATAGAGACTTAATTAGCGCAATAACTTATGAAACGATTCACAGTTACCATGATGGCATTTGCATTTCTGTAGGTTATACAAATGTTTGATCCTAGATTTTCTGACTGTTCTGCTAAAATTAAGTAATTTTTAAAACATAAGTACTTTTAGTAAAATAAATAAATTAATTATTTATTTTATTATTACATGCTCATAAGTAAACCTTGAATATTAAGCAAAGCAAAGCATGTAGTTTGTATAGTTATATTGTTATAAGTCTGTAAACTATAAAATCTTTTTAGGTTTGTAAAAATATACGAAATTTATTTCAAAACTATTTTAAGATCTTTATTGTTAAGAGCTTCTGCTTTGCAATTCTTTCTATTTATCACATAACTAATGCTTATGACTATATCTATAAATATTGTAATATATTTTTAATTAAATCTTGTAAAAATTATTCCAAACTTTATTTATTTCAAATTAGCATGTGCGCCTAGTCAATCAATCTTGGTTTTAATCGAACTTAGTATTTTTATGATTGAACGTACTTATATGTTAAAATTCTTAGAAGGCAGATAAAACCCGATAAAGCTATGCCAGATTTAACGTCCGTCCGTCCGTCCGCCCGTTTACAAGATAATTCGAGAAAAACTTGAGATATCTCAACGAGATAGACAGCTTGGTATCGAAATGGACAATAACCGCGCCTCCCTCCCAAATAACAGCATTTTCAAAAATTTAAATCTACGGTATCTTCGTAACTACTGGAGTACCAAATAAGATTATTATAAATTTTTGAAAAGTGGGCATGCCCCAGCTAACTCTGTGGTTAAAATTCATAATCGCCCAAGTTGAAACCTCTGATTTCGAGCAAAAGCCGGGGATCGAGCCTAGGTTTCGACTAACATTAAAAACAAAAGTTTTTTCTAAAAGCGGTCGCCCCTCGGCAGGTAATTGCAAACATCTGAGTGTATTTCTGCCATGAAAAAACAGCTTCCCATAAACATACAATCGCCGCACAGTGGTCCAAACGCTCAATTTAGCCGGAAAAAAGTCATAACTTACTTCTCCGCGGATGGATCGAAATGAAATTTCGCACATTCAAAGATCTAATTACAATAAAGAATCGAGCCAAAAATCAACGGATTCGGTAAATGGAAAGTGTATTTTTTTTATGGAAAATATATCTACATATAATTCTTCACTCCATATAAAGTTAACGTTTATTAAAACATATTTAAATTGTATACAAAATATGAATGAAAACAGTTTAGAATTCAATTTTTTATTAATTTCTCAGAATCTTCTTCACTTTCTGATTTCACTTCCGGATTGGCCAGTGATACATCTGAAAGCAGTGACAACACATCTTTGCTTAAAGGCTCAGCACTACGATAACGATGAGAAGGGTTTGACGAAGATGATGAAATGATCGGATCCGATGAAAGCAGGAGATAGTGAAATAGGTCATACATGGTATTTTCACGAGACGTTTTGCGTGCGTGACCTTCTCGTATATATCTTAAGTCTTTGTTTCTACATTCTAAAGCTTCTTCTGACAACATTCCAATTGGAAGTGCAGCGTGTTTAGTAATATCCGCACCGTGAATTAATATTTTGTGTACACTTGACGGCATGTAATACCATGAATATAATTTTACGTACAAATTTGCCGTATCCATCGCATACTTCCGAAATTCCTCCACATTGATAGCAAAGCCGCATCCCATAGTGCGTAAGATGACACCAAACCTTTTTATTAAATCTTCATCAACGCCAGTTATTTCTGAAGCTAGAGTTGGTTGCTGGAAAAATCGTCTAGCTGTGTTTCCGTCATTCGTTGTCCCATATCCCGGTTTAGGAATATCAACCAGTAAACCCATTTCATTTCTTAGACGATCAATGATAGTTTTCTTCCTTGCCTCTTTCAAATCTTTATCCGCCTCTCCCCTAGTTTGCCACTTTTTAATACCTAGCTTGTATGCAATATGAATTATGCACTCAAAGCATCTTATCCAAGCATGTAATGATGACATACCATACTCGTATAAACTTTTATTCGGCTTTAATTTTGCAACTGCTTCCAAATCATTCATTAATTTGGGTGACGCTCCACAAATACCACAACGTTGGGAAGAAGAATCTGCAATTACTGAAAAAATTTTTCCATCTATCATGGTCAAATAAAACTTATGAATGATTTTTATTTCCATTTTTTCATCAAAAATTTCCGTCGGTACTAATGCAGATATTTGGTTTTTTATTGCCTCTATTTCTTGTGTAGCTAGTGATTTGCTTTCCCTTTCAAACATAATTTTAATGGGCCTACAAAACCGCGTAGATGATGGACGTGGATTCTGCCAAACTAGTTTATCATTTTTTCTAAGTTGCAATGGAACCAAGCAAATTGAGAAGATGTGCTCATCGGTTTTGTTTTCGTTGCTTTCATTAAAAGTCTGTTTGTATCGCGAATGTCCACTGCTACCATCACATCCCCACTTATATGACAAAATAAGTTCATTACAATTATACAATTCTAATACTTCTTTTTGCAGCTTCGGAGTCGGCGTAAAAGTGTAGGTCCCTCCCCTATGTGTAACAACATCAAGGCGAACGCCACAAATCAGAGGAGATGGTCAAGCACTAGCAAGCGTCAATACATTACATGCATACAAAGAACATAACGCGAGGGTATGTAAAATTCGGTTTCGCCCGAGTTTAGCCTTTCTTACTGGTTAATTTCAATTATTTTCTGTATCAGAAATAAGTGTTTTCCTATGAAATTAATTAAAGACTTACAGCCAGTTTCACCAAACTATTTAAGTGGAAATTAACTTTAATTTT
>NW_023458556.1:110561072-110570935 GCF_013731165.1 Rhagoletis pomonella | reverse complement strand
ATGTATGTACATACAAACGAGCACCAATTAATTTTATTTAAAGAATGACGTGTCGTCTATTTCCGCTGTAGCAAACGTAGTACATATGTTAAAACGCAGAAGTGTTCTTATGACATATACATATAATAAAATACGTTATGCGTATAAATGTTTCCTTCATCTCTATTTATTATGGATTATGCAATTCCGTTTTTGTATGTATTATAACAGAGCATCAACCAAATTTTCTCTGCAATTGAATGTAAATATGATTTAAAACAAGTAATTTTTAAGCAAAATACAAAACCAACTTCAATTCTCATATACAAATTTAAGGTTATCGTTAATTTCTTCATGATCCATAACCTTTCCTTTTTGTGAAGTCGGTTAAAAAAGGAGAGTATGAGTATCCCCAGCCCTACACTAATACTTATCACGTAGAAAATCGATGGATAAATAAAGAAATAATGAGTGGTCAAATGAAAATACGCAAAGATTTTTTGTATGAAAAATTAGAGGACAGAAAGTTACTCATACGCCACGTTAACCTGAGTAACACGCTTTTCTGTTCATATTTCATACAAAAAATCTTTGCACATTTTCATTTGACCACTCATTACTTCTTATTTATACATCGATTTTCTTCATTAGTAACTTGATTTTTTTTTTTGTAACAGAACAGGCTTTATCTCAAACGCAAAAATTTGGAACACAACCTGTTATTTTTTCAATTTTTCTTCTGTTAAAATTTGATTTCTTTTAAATATTTTTATTAAATAATAAAAAACTGGAATGATTAATTAATTTGTCAGAAACTATTAGTCCTATCGGAAGGTGTTGTATACACGGTTTATGGAGAATTCTATTAGCATTAATTTGACGTATCTCGTTTTAAGATTGTTAAATTGGTTCGTAAGATACACGTAATTAAGCGGAACTACTTAAGCTGAATAACGGTAAATTGCAAATATCTCGAAAACTTATCCATAGAGAAAAAATTAACTCGATTTTCCGAATCACCGGGCAATTCTCCATAGAAATTGTATAGTGGCGTCCGGAGAACAAAAACCAAACTAAAATTTGTGATCCAGTGTTATTGATTAAATTATTAGCTAGATAACGTCACTCAACACTTTCTGCTTTATCCTTGTAATTTTCATTTATAACTCTATTCACATTTTATTTTTGTCTACTTTCAGGAAAATTGTTTGCTCTAGTTAGGTAAAATTTTCCTTACTTTTCCATTTCTGATTGGCTATCAGCTATGAAATACTACCCGACACAAAACAGCTGCGTGTCATTTGCTTATAAAATAGGGTCAAAAATCCAAATTAAACGTTCCTAAGAGAGTCGTATGAGAATTCTGAGTGGATTAACATCACTAATCGAGAATTAATAATTAAAATGTTTGTATGGTAAATCGAAGTCAATCAGCGCCTTCATCGAGAAAGCTCGATTAACTGACTGAACTTAAAATAGTATAACTATCAGATACGCAAGTGGGGTTTCTTTAGATTCCATTTTAATTTTTTCGTTTCATTTGCTTCTACCCAATTTGGTGAAATTTTTTTAAATGTAATAATTTACAAAGTTTATTAACTTACATGGCGATGAGGCTGAGCCGATATGCTGAAGGGTTGAATAAAATATAGCTATTATCCAAATTAGCTTAGATTCCATTGCTGTAAAAAGAAAAGAAATCAAAAGTGTCTTGGATTAAAATTTCGAAGTGAAACGGAAAAGCAAAATATAGAGTAAAAGAAAGTAATCCAAGAAAGTTAATGAATTGAAGACTTGAAAAAAACTAGTGAGTAAATAGCTGACACTAGAGCTGGAAACTATCGATGGCACTGTCGATAGTATCGATGTTTTGCCTATTATTGTCACTATCGTTTATAGGTTATTACTATCGATAGTTTTGGCAGCCATCTCTATCTATTTTTTTGTCTAACTCCACTACTCTATCATTCTAATTTTAAAATTATTGGTGCAAAGGCTTTTTCGTTACATATGGGAAATTTGTTTGTTGAAGGTGTCGGACATTTTTTCCATATAAAAAAATTATCAAACATTATTTTATATGGAGAAAATGAGCGACACCTCCAACAAAAAAGAATTGCTAAAAATCAATGGTAAGTCCTATCCACCTCAAACTTACACTTTGTTATAGTAAAATAGAATGGACTAAAAAACTGCATACTCAACTTTTTTCTAGAGAACGTAAATAAAAAGTGCAATATTTGAATGAAATTTTGCCGAATTTTCTTTAATTTTGCACAAGGTTTGGAACTCTGATTTTTGGGTTTTTTGTTGTAGAATTAACCATATTTTTATAAAAAATTATCGAAAAATAAAATGTTTAAAGAATAGTTTCCCGTATAGTAAAAAATTCGCTGCACCTAAACTTTATTGACTGACTGTATATGATTTGAAATAAGATTTTATAAATAAAATGTGAAACGAACGGTGATTTTAGTGCAAGTATGCTGAATTGCAGTGCATTTAAAGTTTTTGAGGCGTTGTTTATTATAAAATGAGAACTGTCAAAGTCGGCAAAACCAAAGTAGCGGTTCGCGGAATGCGACACGGTTCGCTACATCCCGCATAAAAATCGCAATCCCGCAAGTGTGCGGGATCGAGATCATCAATCCCGCGGGTCCTCGGGATTTGCGGGACCCACCTTTTGTGGGGTAGTATAATATAGGTTGCTGATCAAGCGGCGGAATCGGCTTTTAAACACTCCAATTGTTCTTTCCACAATATTTCTCGCTGAAAAGTGCGCCATATTAAATTTATGCTCGCGGGAGTTATATTGTGGGTTTCTGTATGGCGTTAAAAGGAACGGTTCACTCTGATAGCCGCCGGCTTAGATAAAATGTCGAACGCTGCTTATATTTCAGATAAAAGAGTCATGGCTTGAACCAATATATCTTGCATAAACCGCTCGAACTAACATATCGTTATAACAAATCTTCAAAAATTAATATGTACATATGTACATATGTATGTATGTATATAAAATAAATAAAATAAAAACAACTTTTTAATATTCCACGCTTTTATAAATGGACTAAAAAGTAGAAAATAATATTTCTCAGTCCCATAGATTTTGATTTTGAAATTTTAGCAAAAGCCATTATAAACAATTTATGTATTTGAAAACGAAAAACGTGGAGCGCATGCAGTACAAAGCATTACGTCGTTTTTGTACTTTAAACGACGATTAGATTTAATTGACAATAGTCAAACTACATAACATAGACCTAACAATTCTACAGCAAAAGTACAAATTTGAGATCGATTTTAAGCGATCGTTATTCATATACCCTCATACATACAGATTTAACACATATATTACCTTTCATATCAATTCAAGTCTATTACATGCGCCCCATGCTTTTCATTTTCGATCTCGTTAATTGTTTATAATGACATCATTGGATCAGCGAATTTTACTTGCTAATCATGTTTATTGTTTATTTGATTTTATTTTTCGAATAAAGACTCCCTGATGAAGACGCGAGAGCGTTGAAATGCGTAGGAGGGTAAAAGGAAAATTTAATTTTTCCGCTTTTTTAACTCTATCGGCCGAAGCAGCTCCAACCCAGCAAACATAACAAATAAGAATTTGGCCCAAAAAATTATAATTATGTTTATATTGACTTTTGCTAAAATTTCAAAATCAAAAGTTATCAAAACAAATTTTATGGGACTGAGAAATATTATTTTCTACTTTTTAGGCCATTTATAAGAGCGCGGTATATTAAAAAGTTTTTTTATTTTATTTATTTTCTGCTTTTTAGTCTTGTCTGTATAACATTTTGCAATAGATATTAAGATAATTCAACGATATTAATAGATTGGTGCTTACACATAGTAATGCGGCAATCCCAGCGTCCAAAAACACGCTAAAAACAGCTTAAAAGGCCTTCAAACGCCTCAAAACGGCCACGGGAGCTCAAACAAACCAACTGGACCCAAAATATTATGAAAGAAAAGTTTCGGACTTGTCCCAAACTGTTTCCGAACTGGCCCCTGCCTGGTCTCAGAGACTAGTTACCAACTCATACATCTACCTCTAATGTCTAATTTTATGCTCTTTGATACGCTACCTACCAACGAGGTTGATGTCTAGACTGGGTTGTATAGAAACTTTGGTATAATAGGTGTCTGGACAAACAACATTGTAAGTTGATAAAAGCGTCGTAATAATAATAATAATAAAATAGTAGATGTACCTACACATTTTACTTTTTTAACTTACAATGATCGCATTCATGCTGAAATACCCTTTTTGATTAACACCTAAATGCTCAGCAATCGACGATTTTACTCATTTTCCTTGCGTTCCATGAGTGCACTCAGTAATTCCTGGAATACGGTATTTTGTGTAAAAATATTCTCCTGCCCTTCGGTTTTCTATGTCATTCATTTTAAATTTAACTCAGCGTCTGCAAATGAACTGTTCTAGGGCTTTCAGCACTTCCCCTATAACCACTGACAACATGCTACCCGCTAAGCATACGCTAAAATCGTTACCCACAGATCTTTGATAAGATCCCTCAGCGAAAAATTTTGAGGCCGATGCAAGTTGCAGCACTAAAGAAATTTTTACGTCTAGCACCATTGCCAAAGTTTCCTTATTAAGGCGATAATGATCAACAGGGAACGTATTTTATGGAGATTGCCTTTTTTCTACTAAAGAGATAGAGTATATTCGATTAAGAATGTCCACGATTTAGATTTCCCTGATTCCATATATACACATTTGATGTTGCCTTTTTTAGCCTTTTTTAAGATATTTGCCTTTTCTACCTTAAAGACCTGTATGCAGCTCTCAAGAAAAGCAAAAACTCCATATAAAATGACGTACAAGAAATCGCTAAGAAATTTTCGTGTGTCAAATTTCCTAAAGGCAGTACACAGTTATTGGACTGCAATGGGGTAAAGTCGTTGCGCTGGGTATGCAGTTACAGTTGCGCGGCTATACTCAATCCCGACTCTTGCGTCCTCGTTCACGCGCTCTGGGCAACGTGAGAAACCCATGTGCGAGATGCGGTAACCAATCCGAGTGCAGCCTTGGGTCACGGCAGAAAGAGAGGGAGCTTCGGTGGGGCCACTCCGACTTATTCGGTTTAACGGCTCACTGAAGTCTGCAGCGTCTGTTCACCGGTAGGTGCGGCTGCAAGCGGGTGTCTGCTTGGAGCAAGCGGCTCTCTATATAAACATGTACTTGGTTCTGAAGCCACCCCAGTCCCAGCAGTGGGTTGTGCGCTGGGTTTGGGACCCGCCACTTAAAAACCACTTCCAGTGGAGAAGCAAGGTAAAGCCTCGGATGAGACCCCCTTATGATGACGACCGCGGCAAACGCTTACAGAATTACGATTTGAGGGCATAGACCTGGAAGGTCCGGACCCTTAATGGAGAAGGTGTCTCTGCCCGGATGGTTGATGTCTTCGTAATGACAAAAGCTGATATCACCGCCATCCAAGAAATGCGTTGGACGGAGCAAGGCAAGCAATGTCTGGGGCCTTGCGACGTCTACTACAGCTGCCATGTAAAGGAGCGCAAATTCGGAGGTGGATTTGTGGTGGGAGAGAGACTCCGTCACCGAGTAATGTCGTTCACCCCGGTGAACGAGCGTCTAGCCACAATCCGCATCAAAGCGAGATTCTTCAACATCTCGCTCATCTGCGCCCATGCCGCGACGGAAGAGAAAGATAAGGCATCCAAGGACCTCTTCCATGAGCGCTTGGAGCGCACGTACGAGAGCTGCCCCGCCATAATATCAAAATCGTGCTTGGCGACTTCAATGCCAGGGTGGGTAAGGAAGGTATCTTTGGAACCACCGTCGAAAAATTAAGCCTCCACTCCGAAACGTCCGACAACGGATTGAGGCTGTTCGACTTCGCCGGGCCCGAAACATGGCAGTATGCAGTACTAGGTTCAAGCATAAAAAGATCCATCAAGCTTAGCCATGTAGCTCTCCGGATCGAAAAACGAGAAACCAAATCGATCGTGTTGTGATAGACGGAAGGCAAGCTTCCAGTGTTTTGGACGTGCGCATACTCCGAGGCCCAAACATCGACTCGGACCACTATCTTGTTGCAAACAAGAAACGCACCCGCCTCTGTGCAGTAAAAAATGTGCGCCCAAATATGCAAGGAAAGCTTAACGTCGAAAAGCTGCAATCACAACAGACAGCCAGAGAGCACTCTTCAACAAAGCGATATATGCGGGCAGTGGAACCACATTTCCCGCTCATTAAGTACCGCCGCCGAAGAAGTAGACGGATTTCAGCGAGCCCGAAAGAAAAACTGGTATGATGAGGAGTGTCAGGAAGCTGCAGAGAAAAAAGATGCCGCCTACAGGGCCACGCTGCGATTGGGCACAACGCCTGCTATATGGGACCGCTATAGGGATCTGAAGAGGGAAGCGTAATGTATTTGCCGCAATAAGAAGAGAGAGGAAGGATGCCCGAAAATTTTACCAGAAATTTAGGCGACTTACGGAAGGTTTCAAGACCAGGGCGTACTCCTGTAAGAACAACAATGGCGACCTAGTAACCGATGTTCATAACGTACTTAAATTATGGAGGGAACACTTTTCCACCCTACTGAATGGTAGCAACACGAAAAGTTGTGGAGAAGAAGAACCCGAGCCCGCAGTCGATGATGACGGAGTCGATGTTCCGCCGCACGAATAGCAATAACGCAGCTGAAAAACAACAAAGCTGCTGGAGCTGACAGCCTGCCAGCTGAGCTACTCAAGTTGATAAGGTGCATGCATCAACTCTTGTGCAGAATATGGTCAGATGAACGCATCCGACGACTGGAATTTAAGTGTGCTCTGCCCAATTCACAGGAAAGGCGACCCCGCCATTCGCGCCAACTACCGCGGGATCAGTCAGCACATTCGCACCTTGGCAACCACGTCACTGTTGACAGTTATTATTTCGATAAAGTAGAGAATTTCGATTACTTGGGAACCAGTATTAACACCGAAAACAATGTCAGCATGGTAATCCAACGCAGAATCGCTCTAGCCAACAAGTGCTACTTTGGACTGAGTAGGCAATTCAGGAGTAGAGTCCCCTCTCGACGTACGAAAACCACACTCTATAGGTCTCATCATGCCCGTGCTGGTATATGGCGTAGAAGCATGGACAATGACAACATCCGATGAGGCGGCTCTTGGAGTATTCGAGGGAAAGATTTTGCGGAAGATTTACGGGCCTTTACGAGTTGGCGACGGCGAGTACCGCAGACGATGGAACGATGAGCTGTATGAGCTTTACAACGACATGGACATAATGCAGCGAATTAAAATACAGCGGCTCCGCTGGCTTGGCCATGTCGTTCGAATGGACACCGACGCTCCAGCTCTGAAAGTATTCAACTCGGAACCCGCTGGTGGTAGCAGAGGAAGAGGGATGCCCCCACTGCGATGGAAAGATCAGGTGGAGAAGGAATTGGCTTCACTTGGCGTTTACAATTGGCGTCAGTTGGCACAGAAGAGAAACGACTGGCGTGCTTTGCTTAACTCTGCCAAAATCGCTTAGGCGGTTACAGCGCCAAATAAGAAGAAGAAGAAGAAATATATTTGAGATCGTCTTTTTTAGATAGGTAGAAACAAACAAAGATACCTGAGATATCTTTTTCAAATTAACTTAATTTAGTTAATTTAAAATTTTTTTTTTTTTAATTGACCTCGAGCCGGCTCAAAGTGGCTCTTAGAGGGTTAAAATCTAAATTCGGCACATCCACGACAACTCTTCTCTCATTTGATATGAGTGTCATATAAATCAATGGGGGTTAAGTACCTCAAAAGTGTACCAAAAATTCATGTTTGCGTATTAATATACATATAGGAATATAGGATATAACTGATATTCGGGCTGAAGTTGTACCAATCAGGACTGTAAATAGTTTTTTTTTAATATTTTGCTCAAAGTGGCTCTTAGAGGGTTAAAACCTAAATTCAGCACATCTACACCAACTTATCTTTCTTTTGATATGAGTTTCATTTAAATCGATGGGGACTAAGTACCTCAAAAGTGTACCACACAAATCATGTTTGCGTATTAATATAAAAGAAGATGACATGTTGCTTCGCTAACTAATATTCGGGTCGAACTTGTACCAATCAGGACTTTAAATAGTTTTTTTTTAACATTTCGGTCAATGTTGCTCTTAGAAAGAGCTTAGTGCATGGAACTGAATTTGCCATAACTCGACTTTGGAGGCACGAATTGGACCCATTTTTGGCAGACTTATTTATCCTTATGTAGCGAATATATTTATATTCTAAGTGTGAAGTTGATAGAACTGGCTGTCGAGATAGGTCGATCATCCACTCAGGTATCGATATGTACAGTGCCACACTAAATTATTTGCACAGAGAATTTTTCACAATGTTGGGAACATTTTTTACCTTAAATTTTCCTCGAATTTTTTAAAAAAATATAGTTCCTCCTACAACAAAAAAGATTAAAAAAAATTTCTAGACAATGTGCAAAACCCAGGAAATTACAAACAAGTTGTCATTGTAAATAGTATGAAGTTGGTAAAAAATGGCGTCTTATTCAAGCAGCCCCGGCTTGAATTTTTTTGTTTAAAATCCCTTCGTCCATAAACAAGCAATCGCGTTTTCGACTCTTTCGTGTAATTCACTCATTTTAACCGGGACAAAATTACACATACAGTCATCCAATAAAGTTTTGGTACAGCAAATTTTTTACAATATAAAAATATGGTTAATTCAACAACAAAAACCCCAAAAACCAGTGTTCCAAACCTTAAAAGTAAAAAAATTCTGCAAATTTTCATCCATACATTACACTTTTTATTTACACTCTTTAGAAAAAAGGTGAGTACGCAGTTCTTAGCCCATTCAATTTTATCCATATAAAATAATGTTTGATAATTTTTTATATGGAAAAATTGTGCGACACCTTCAACAAAAAAATTTTCCAAAAATCAATGGTAAGTCCTAGCTTCCTCATATTTGCACTTTATTATACTAAAATTGAATGAGCTAAAAATCTGCATACTCAACTTTTTTCTAGAGAGCGTAAATAAAAAGTGCAATATAATAATGAAATTTTGCAGAATTTTCTTTAATTTTGCACAAGGTCTGGAACTCAGATTTTTGGGGGTTTTGTTGTAGAATTAACCATATTTTTATTAAAAATTGGCGAAAAATAAAATATTTAAAAAATAGATGCCCGTAGTTTAAAAAATTTGCTATACCTAAACTTTATTGACTGACTGTATTTTTTACATCTATGGGGAAATCTTTTGAGACATAGGCATATTGTTGCCGCTCCAAAGCAACTGCACTACCAAGTGCGGTTTCTATACCTTCGTTAATAATACTTACATGTGTAAATATCAATAAATAGTTATTCAAAACAAAACACACGGTTTAAATGACCAGTTTACTTGCTAAAATCGATAAAATCAGGAAATTTCTAGTGCAACTCGCACAAAATCTATTTTTTATTAAGGTATAACTTCTCGAGCGGTCAGACCTAAAACTCGGGGTTTTCAGGCATTTTTTGTAGGTTCTGAGGAATAAAATTACAGGTATTAAACAAATGTGCCAGTTACCAAATGCAAGAAAAAGTCTGCTAACAACTGTAACTCAATTTCGCGTATTTCATAAAAAAAAGTGAATTTTCTTGTGGTAGTCGTTGAGCGGTACTTATTTTACATTTGTGGGTATAGAACATACTTCTTCAATTCTTCAGAAGGAGAATCCTATGTTAAAGGAAAATGTGCCACTTATCATTGCTGAAAAATCTTCTTGAGCAAACGCGTGATCAGTGCGTAATTTTTTACTTAATATGTTTGGTTTTTCGTTGTGTATTTGGATCTGTGTAA
>NW_023458556.1:110559147-110561062 GCF_013731165.1 Rhagoletis pomonella | reverse complement strand
CGTAATCTAAGTTCGTTTGATGAAGGATTACTGTAATCGTAATCTTGTTTTTTTTAGCTTGTTGGGATTACTGCAATCATAACCGTTTAGTAATCGTAATCCTTATCGCCCAGCTCTGTACATATGCTTCGAGCCTGATGGTACAATCACTTGATGGTGCCAGCAAGCTGGTGTCGTGTATTTGCACTTTTATATATACATATTAGAGTGGTTCAAAAAAATTTTTTTTTGGAAATTCATAAACGCGACTTCAAATCATTGTTATTTGTGATAAAAAAAAGAAACGTGTTCTTTTATTTTGAAAAAAAAGGTTTTCGTAGAGGTCGCGCTGGTCGGTTTTTTATAAAAACGCTGATGTTCTCAACTTTTTTATTTTCTTGATATGTTAAAATGCAGCTAAAAATGTGGTTTTTACATATAATTACTGTGGTATTATTGGGGAACATTCCCTTAATTACATACCTGTCTTGGTCAGTTAGAATGGGCCTAGTGCCCGAAAATATGCTCTCGAAAAGAGACTAGTAAAATAAAAACGTTGACACTGAACGATTTACGCGTTGTCATGGGTTGGAACTTGTTACCAGGGGGTCGCTGAGGTCGCTAATCAGGAATCTGAAGTCAGTTTTTCAAAATTCAAAATGGCGGATCCAAAATGGCGATCCATTTTTAAAACAATGGTTGGATTTGTTCGAAAACCGGCATTTGAGAGTTTTTGGGGTCGCCGTTTTACGAATCTGAAGTCAGTTTTTATATCCGAGCGCACTTGTGCACAAGGGTATATTAATTTTGTTCACATAACGGTTGTTTGTAACAGCCAAAATGAATCGAGATAGATTTAGACAAATGTATACATAAATGCTCAGAATGAACTGAGAAGTCGATTAAGCCATGTCTGTCTGTCCGTCCGTCGGTGTACACGATAACTCGAGCAAAAATTGAGATATCTCAACGAAATTTGGCATGTTTATCCAAGGTAGGTTGGTATTGAAAATGGGCGAAATCGGACTGTAACCACGCCCACCTCCCATATAACTGTATTTTCGAAATATGCAAGAACTGCCATATTTCAGTTAATATTGGATGCAAATTGTTGAAAATTAGTATGTGAAGTAGAATTGTGGTAAAAAATAACTTTATTATGAAATTTTTTAAAAATGGTCGTGACCCCGCCCACTTTTTATGAAATGCTGGATCTCAGTAGCCCCTTCACCAATCCTTACCAAACTCTGTACGAGGCTTGCTTAGGGTCTAGCTAAGAAATCTGTTGAAAATGTTTGAAATCTGGCAATAACCACGCCCATCTGCCATATAACGGAATTAACAAAAACACGAAAACTGCCATAAATCAGCAACTACTAAGGCTAATTCACTTAGAATCGATCATTGCAATTACCACTTAACAGAAAATTTGATTATTATAAATTTTTGGACAATGGGCGTGGCGCCGCCCGCTTATGACCACAAATGTGTATCTCGGTAACCGATTCATTAATTTCCACCAAACTCGGTACACTTAATAACCTTTGGTACGGGAAATAAATTCGTGAAAAATATTCAAATCGGACTAAAATTAGACCCGTTCCCGTATAACGGTAAATTTCAGAAACACGAAAACTCCGATATTTCAATAACTGAGGGCGCTAATTTACTCCAAGTTAATAGTTACAACAATCTCTTAACAATAAATAAGACTGCTATAGACTTTTAGGAACTGGGCGTGGTACCGCCCACTTTATGACTACAAAGGTGTATCTCGGTAACCACTTTATCGATTTCTACCAAACTTGGTCCAATTATATCATTAAGCTTAACTCTGCATATTATTGAAAACGTTTGAAATCGGGAAAAACAGTCCTGATTCTCATGCAAAGGTAGTTTAGAGAAAGTTGAATCGATGATATTTGATACCTTCGCC
>NW_023458556.1:110545822-110559137 GCF_013731165.1 Rhagoletis pomonella | reverse complement strand
GAAGAAGGTGGAAACAGCCATGGTGGTCAAATTACGACTGCGCACGAGCTTGAGACTGAAGCTGAACAGCTTCATTCAGACATTGGAATAGCTTTCAATAGTAGCTGTCCCCAAGGAAAGGTAAAATCCAAACGTGATGTACCTTGGTGGAGCAAGAAGCTTGAGCAAATGAGATGCCAGGCCAGAAAACTATTCAATAGAACAAAGAATACGGGTGATTGGAATCCGAATAAACTTGCGCTAACTTATAACAAAGAATTGAGGAAATCCAAAAGAGCTAGCTGGCGAAACCACTGCGAGGAAATAAAGAGCCTCCCGGAGGCAGTAAGCCTCCAAAAAGCTCTAAATAGGGAACACAAAAATACGATCGGCACTCTAAAGAAACCAGATGGTAGATATACTCAGCATCCGGGAGAGACTTGCAGACTTGTGCTAGACATTCACTTCCCGGGCTGCAAAGCGGGCTATTATCTACCGGAATTGGGTGTTCCAGCACGCACTTCTGGTAAAGGGCGAAGCCTTGCAACTAAACTTACCACGGTAGAAAGAGTGCAATGGGCGGTATCTACCTTCAGCCCATACAAATCACCAGGACCAGATGGGGTCTATCCTTGTCAACTCCAACAAGGAAGTAACTACATAGCACCAGTCCTCTCCAGACTATACAGAGCGTCGCTCCTACTGTGTCGCATTCCCAGTAGATGGACAGAGGCTAAGGTCGTATTTTTACCGAAGGCAGGTAAACCGGAGCAAATGCCTTCATCCTACAGACCAATTAGTCTCAGCTCCTTTCTTCTAAAAGGCATGGAGAAAATCTTGGATCAACACCTCAGATAAGTCAACCTTGCGGAACGACCACTGAATAAGAACCAATTTGCCTATCAACAAGGCAAGTCCACTGAGACTGCCATTCACAGCCTTACATCGAAAATCGAAAAGGCTCTGGAGTCTAAGAACATAGGGGCTTTTGACAACACGTCATACAGGGCAATAAGAGATGCCCTGATATGCAAGGGAGTGAGCCCCATCATAATAAATTGGGTGCTTTCTATGCTAAAAACAAGGAAGATCAGGATGGAGCTGGGAGGCACGGAAGAATCTATTACAGCCACAAGAGGTTGCCTTCAAGGGGGTGTACTCTCTCCTCTTCTGTGGACTATGGTTATAGACGAACTCCTCTTCCTACTGAACGACCATGGCTTTGAAACACAAGGCTATGCAGACGATCTGGTAATTTGTGTAACAGGGCTGCATGGCGAAACGATCTCCAACCGCATGCAACAAGCCCTGCGCATTACGCAAAGATGGTGTGACACCAAAGGATTATCCATTAATCCTACTAAATCTATTCTGGTTCCGTTTACCCGGAGGAAAAAGTTATCCATGACAGAATTTACTCTGGGCGGCACTAGAATAGGGCTTTCAAATGAAGCAAAATACCTGGGAGTGTGGCTGGATAAGACACTCACCTGGAATTTACATCTGGATGCAACCGTAAACAAGGCAATGAGAGCCTTCTTCGCATGCACGCGACTTTACGGGAAGACATGGGGACTCTCCCCCAAAAATGACTTACTGGTCATTCAACACAGTTGTGAAGCCGATAGTCACCTATGCATCCTTGGCATGGTGGACAAAAGCGACACAAAGAACTGCTAGCGCAAAACTAAGCAAACTACACCGAATGGTGTGCATTGGTATAACAGGTGCTATGCGGACCTGTCCTGTTGATGCACTTAGTGCTCTTGTAGGCATACCGCCCTTCCCAATTCTAATAGAGAGGGAGGCTAGTCTCTCGGCACTGAGAATCCTAAACACTTCCGAGTTAAAAACCGGAAACATGACAGGTCATATGAAGGTACTTATGAAATTCACAAATGACCCCATAATGCATATGAGGGACTCAGTAGCTCCGATACTAGTAATTTCTAGGAATTTCAAGGTATCTATTGCGGACCGAGCATCCTGGAGCACAGGAAACCCCTACACCAAACCCGGAGCTGAAGTTTGGTACACTGCCGGATCAAAACTTGAAGATGGAAAAACTGGAGCTGGTATATTTGGGCCGAATTTTAAAACATCGATACCAATGGGCAGCTACCCCACCATTTTCCAAGCAGAGATTCATGCGATCGATATCTGTGGCAGAGAATGCCTCAGAAGAGGCATATCCTCTAAAAACATCTGCATTATGTCGGACAGTCAGGCTGCCTTGCTAGCACTGAGGTCCCACATAATAACATCCAAACTAGTGTACGACTGCCTCAACACCCTAAACGGTCTTGGAAGCAAGAACACAGTATTACTGGGCTGGGTGCCGGGGCACGAGGGCCATGACGGCAATGAACAGGCGGACCGCCTAGTAAAACACGGAGCCACCACACTATTCCATGGCCCGGAACCCTTCTGCGGGCTCACCAAAGCCCACTTAAGGGAGGTCATAAACAAGTGGGTCGACAAAAAATTCGACAGGCACTGGAATGAATGTCCGGGGCAAAGACAAGCTAAGCGGTTCATCTGTCCATCACAAGAAGCTTCAAAAAAGCTCATAAATCTAGGCAGGGAGGACCTTCGAACTCTCACTGGGTACTTCACGGGACATTGTTCCCTGCGTTATCACCTCAGTAAAATGAATCTTTCAGACACGAGCGTCTGTCGCTTCTGTGAGATGGACGAAGAAACGCCAGAACACATCCTTTGTGAATGTGTTGCTCTCGCTAGACGCAGACTCGCTCACCTAGGTGGTACAACACTTAATCCATTCGAAATATGGAAAAAAAGCCCACCGAAGTGCTAGCTTATATTAAAAGCCTTCATATATAGGGTAAAGGGCCACGCACAATAGACCACCCTAGAGGTCGCAGTGCTCAAGGCTCATAATAATAATAATAATGCAGTTTGATAGCCCAATAAATTTCAGGGCAATAATGTGCAAGTTTTAAGTTGCTGAAGAATCTCGTTGATTAAAATTTTTTTTTTTCTTGTAGACATTTGCTAAACTACGTTCTGCTAAGAAGGAACATAGCAATATTTCAGCCTTTTTTGCGTTCATTACATTTTCAGTGTCTTCTTCTTCTTATTTGGCGCTGTAACCGCCCAAGCGATTTTGGCCGAGTCCAGCAAAGCACGCCAGCCGTTTCTCTTCTGTGCCACCTGACGCCAATTGGAAACGCCAAGTGAAGCCAAGTGCTTCTCCGCCTGATCTTTCCATCTCAGTGGGGGCCTCCCTCTTCCTCTGCTACCACCAGCGGGTTCCGAGTTGAATACTTTCAGAGCTGGAGCGTCGGTGTCCATTCGAACGACATGGCCAAGCCAGCTGAGCCGCTGTATTTTAATTCGCTGCATTATGTCCATGTCGTTGTAAAGCTCATACAGCTCGTCGTTCCATCGTCTGCGGTACTCGCCGTCGTCAACGCGTAAAGGCCCGTAAATCTTCCTACATTTTCAATGAAGTCTTAACACATTGGCTGCCAAAGCCTTTTTAGAATTTTGATCGTTCAGTAGCAATGTCATTTTACAATTTTGGTCACCTGAGGCCAACAACTTATTTTTGTTCTTTTTTGTTTCTTAGTGGCTAAAAATAAGTTTTGATTACTCGCGACTTTATTTTGGTTCCTAATTTTGCAGTTATAACGGTTTTTTTGTGTCGCACATTTACGATTAAAATACCATTAAAAATACACAGCGGCCATGTGAAATACTCCAAAATGTTCACCACAGGCCAGAGAATCCAAATTCCATGTAAAATTCCATATTAAAATGTACGAAAATGTGCGACGTGGCCTCAGGGTAACATTTAGGTTTCGCACGAAAATGTGCGACGTGGCCTCAGGATAACATTTAGGTGTCGCACAAAAATGTGCGACGTGGCCTCAGGGTAACATCTGGGTGTCGCACGAAAACGTGCGACGTGGCAGCCACTTTTTTCTAACTTTTTATGCTGCTACAGCTTTTTTGGATCAGCAGATAATGTGCAATTGCAAACATTGCAATAAGCCTCGTAACCTCAAGTGTTTACACAACCAGCCTTTGAACGCGGGATCCTTAGTCCAAGAATCAAAAAAAAAAAGCGCATACGCTTGGTTTGCATCATATTTAAGTCATCTGTGTCCAAAGAATAAATATCTTTTGAAGCAGCTGGTGCAAAAAAACAAAGCTTGTAAAGATGTATTAAGAAAATAATTCAAAATCAGTTCTACTTACGAGATTTAGTAACAAATTTGCCGAAAGTGTAAGCGTAAGTATTTACTCTACCAACAAATAGTACGCTATACAGTGAGTATATCGCACATTTAATAATATAGAGATGTAACTCAAAATTTACGTTTTTTGAGATTTCATTATGCAATTAATATGCTGATAAGTAGAATATGTTCAGTATAACAGATAACTAATGTTACCAAATATGGCGAAGATATGTGTCTTTTTGTATATCAACTGTATGAATTGATTGCGTTATCCCACAAAATTTAAATTTTGAAATACTTCGTTATATTATTAAACGTGCGATATTGTGCATAGAGGAAAATTACTGGGAAGTTAAAAACGTCATTTTTTACACAAAAAACGTCCAAACGTCAGCAGGATACAAAAAACGTCCAAATGACGTTAAAAACGTCAACCTGGCAACGCTGCTTCCCACCTTCTTTATTACACTATCAGCTGCTGAGTCCCAATGGCTTGAGCTTTTAGTGATTTTATCAAAAACAGTTGATACTAGAGATAATTCGGAGGACGAAGCAAGCGAATTGTCAATTCAAGAGCGATATCGCCTTATCCGTTCAGATGCAGTGACGTGTGCTAGATACTTCGATTATCGGCACCGTCAAATGTTAAAAATTTTCAAACAAAATGGAGGTATCTTTGATGAACATTTTGTTACACATTTTTATTGGAGGGTTGAATTTCAACAGAGAGGTTCTCCCCCTGTACATGGAATGTTTTGGCTTAATAATGCCGCTAAGATCGATCTTCAAGATCCCCACACCTTCCCGAATGCTATTGATTTCATAGAAACGTACATTTCTACGGAGGGCACCGAAATAAGAGGACAGCAGATTTGTCGTTTTGGTATTCCATACCCACCCATGCCTTTTACACAAATTTAGTTGCCTCTTCCGGAAAATGAAGAAAACTTAGAACTTCATAGGGGAAACTATTCGAAAATTTAAAACTTTTTGAATTCGAATCTACCATCATCTGAAATATTAAATTTAAATAATTTCGATAGTTTCCTTGCAGATCCTAGATTAAACATTTCATTTGATCATTATATACTTGCGCTAAGATCGAGTTTATCAAAACCTAAAATCTTTTTGAAAAAGAAGTTGGTGGACAATCCTACCATTTTAGAGCTCCATAAAGCCAATATGGATATTCAGTTCATATTAGATGCTTATACTTGCTGCCCTTATATAATAAATTACATAAATAAGTCGAATAGAGGAATTTCTAGGCTCTTAAATAAAGCCATATCAGAAGTAAATGCTGGTAACTATACTATTAAACAGAAACTTCAGCATATAGGCCATAAATTTATTTCTGGTACAGAAATATCCGCCCAAGAAGCAGTATATTGCAGTAGTGGGCTTCATCTTTCAGAAGCAAGTAACGCGGAGATATTTATAAATATCTCTCGTCCTGAAGATCGAGTGCGGATGGTAAAACCAAGAGAACAACTTCAAAATCTCCGTTCAGATTCCACTGACATATTTGTATCAGGTATTTTAGAGCATTATGTTTAGCGACCGAATGAACTAGAAAACGTTTGCTTAGCTGATTTTACATCCTTATCTTATCTTATCTTACTAATATTATAAATGTGAAAGTTTGTATGTTTGGATGTTTGGGAAATCATCACGGGGAAACGACAGAACGAATTTGCGTGAAATTTTGCACACAGATAGCTTATGGCCTATATTGGAAAATAGGCTACTTTTCTTAAGAGTTGCCACCTGTTAAAAAAGTTTCATTAAATTAATACGCGGAAACGACTGAATGGATTTGCATGAAATTTCGCAAGCAGATAGCTTATGACCTAAAGTGGAAAATAGGCAAATTTTTTGGAAGAGTTGCCACCTGTTAAAAAAGTTTTAATTAAATTAATACGCGGAAACGACTGAACAGATTTGCATGACATTTCGCACAGAGATAGCTTGTGACCTATGTTGGAAAATAGGCTACTATTTTAAAAGTTATCACGTATTAGGAAAGTTTAATTAAATTAATACGCGTAAATGACTGAACTGATTTGCATGAAAGTTTGCACACAGATAGCTGATGACCTAGACTGGAAAATAGGCTACTTTTTTAAGAATTGCCACCTGTTTGAAAATGAAATTTTGCTCAAAGATGGTTTATGACCTGGATTGAAAAATAGGCTACTTCCTTAACCGGTTTTCCGATCAGAACGAAATTTAGTACACTTACTACGGATTTCGGAAGGATGGTCTTAGACTGAAAGTAAGTCCGATAACTCAAGGCCCCTCCCATACAAATTGAAATTTTCATATTACATACACATCTCTGGAAGTATTTGTGGGAGAGAACTGAAACTTGGTATAGTGATATGTATGTGAAATCAATGTTGGCATTAATCGATTGATGTTTTAATCAGTTAGTTAATTCGATTAAATTCAATCTGATTAACTGTAAAATCATGATTAATTTTAATCTGACTAAACAGTTAATCCTAACGGCGATTAAAAAATTAATTTTTAATCATTAACTCTTAATTTGATCAAGTAGGTTTGGTGATTAATTAAGTTATGCTGAAATTTCCCTGTGCACACAAAGCAAGTTAATCCGGTATGGCTAAGTCGGGTTTCCCATCAATCTAAGCAATTTGGTGTGCATTTTCATTAAGATATTTACCAGCAAACGTTTTACAAACTAGGTTTGTAAAAGTTCCCAGTTTATGTATTACTAATAACAATAATTATATTTTTTTTATATTATGTGCTTTTTATAAGCGTAAAACACAAAATAATTACTATAACTGGTGTTTGGTTTCAAACTCGGACAAACTAGAAAAATTAATCAGATTTTATTTTTAATTGGATTAACGATTAATGTTTTAAATTAATTAAACGTAATCGCAGCCAGCGATTAACGATTAAAAAATGTTATCATTAATCGTACAGTTGATTACGGCTAATTAATTTTAATCGTCAAACGCGATTAACATTTTAACCGTTAATTTTTAATCGTTAATCAGATTAACAGTTTGCCAACACTGTGTAAAATCATGTTCATATTCACGGAGAAAAATGGAGGTTTTTGGAAAATTGGCGTAGCACCTCCCATACTGACTGAAAGTATCATATTGCATATCTATTCAAATGTTTGGGGTAAAGCACTCAAGCTTGGTATGGAAATACATATGTATGTATGTATGGGAAACTAATACCATACTCATGGAGAAAAATGAGAGTTATTGGAAAAGGTGGTGTGGCAACTCCCATGCAAATTGATTTTGCTATGCTGCATATCTCTGGAGGTGTTTATTGCAGAGGACTGGAACTTGGCACCGAGATGTGTATACAAAATTAATTCCATACTCATGGAGAAAAATTTGCGTTATTCGAAAAGGGGACATGGTTCCTCCCGTACAAATTTACTGTTTGATACTGCTTATCTCTAGAGGTGTTCATGGTAGAGTACTGGGACTTGGTACTGGGGTATGTAAAATCAATTCTAAATTCATAGAAGAAGATTAGGGTTATAAGAAAAAGGGGCGTGGCACTTCCAGTACAAATTTACTTTTTCTTGCCACATATCCCTGAAAGTGTTTGTGGAAGAATATTGGAACTTGGTATGGAGTTGTGTATACAAAATGTATCAATTGCTCATGGAAAAAATGTGAGTTATTAAAAAAGGAGGCATGTCGCCTCCCATACATACTAAAAACTTCTTAATACATAATAAGTATTTTAAATTTGTTATGGAGATTTATTTTATAAGTACCGTACTGACAGAATAAATTTCATTAAATGGAAAAGGGAGAGCTGGGTTCGGCCTTATAATCTAAAGCTCTCTTGAGGCATTTGCTACAGTAATGAGAAGTGGTATTTTATCAAGGCTAGGTTACTAAATTTGAGTTGGAAATATTAGAACCCGCCGTGGAACCTCCAAGTAGGCACATCATATTTCAATAGAGGAACATCGAAGGAAATATGATGTATTTGAGCAGCGTGAGCTTAAGAATGTTTTAGATCGACTTCGAGAAGAAGTACATTTTGAAGTAAATGAGCCAAATGTCCAATCTGCAGTAGATAACGTGTTTAGGATCTTAGGGCTCCCGGAAGTAAACTCTGGCTTGAATTTGCTAGACCTGCATGGAGAAGACCCGTCAACGAATGAAAGTGACTCTGATGGTAATATTAGGCTTATAAAACTTCCGCCCCTAATTCCCTTAGAAGAACTTTTTTCATTAGTTCGCAGTCTAAACGTTAAGCAAAGAACGTATATGACACATATGCTACACAAAATCAAAACAAATCAGCCATTTTATGAGTTTGTGGGAGGTGGAGCAGGAGTTGGTAAGAGTATCAAACGACGAGCTATATATCAGACTCTTAACCATCGTTTGAACTCCGTGCCTGGATCCAACCCGAGTTCCTTGAAAGTTTTGCTTAGTGCCCCTACAGGAAAAGCAGCGTTTGGAATTGGTGGATTAACACTACACTCTATATTCTCACTACCTGTGAGTCAGTCAAATCGAGAGTTGCGAACACTCAGTAACGATTTGGTTAACTCAATTTACTCCAAGCTGATTAATTTGAAGTTAATAATCATTGATGAAATATCAATGGTAGGAGCTAGAATGTTTAGTTCAATTGCGCTACACTTAAACAAATTTTCAAAACCAACAGTCCTTTTGGAGGTATTTCATTCTTTTCGGGGATTTGAGGCAACTTTCTCCTGTCGGAGACAGATGGATTTTCTCTCCCAACCCAAGCGACAATTATAGCGTTTTAGTTGGTTCCCTTCTATGGGAGTTGTTTAAATATTTTGAGTTAACTGAGGTGATGAGGCAACGTGGGGATCAACCTTTTGCTATCGCATTAAATAAGATGGCTTCGGACATTATGAAAAGTGCGGACATATCTTTAATCAATAGCCGAATAGTTAGCTTAAACCAAGTTCCCAAAGCCTTTAATTTATTTTGGCCTAATGAAGAATCGAATAATTTTAATGCCGTTAAACTCAGTCAGATCTCAACTTCAGCCATTTTATCTACTGCCAAAGATGTTGTTAAAGGTATTGGTATCGGAGGACAACCTTCAAATATTTTCGATAGGGTCAAGCTTTTTAAAAATTCTGAAACTCAGGGCCTGTCGTATAATTTGACATTGAAGACCACTGCCCAATATATGATAACTGTTTAATATCAATTTAGGTGATGGGTTAGTAAATGGTGCAACTGGCCAACTGATGTATATTGATTTCGAATCATCTATGCCATCAACTCTTTGGCTAAAGTTTTTGGAACCATCAGTGGGTTTGTTGGCTAGATCAAGAAGGTCTCATCCTAGTGATGCTTCTTGAACGCCAATTGAAAAAACAGTGAGGACTTTTCAATATAAAAGGAATGAGCAAATAACTGTTGAAAAAAACCAATTTCCTGTTGTTCCAGCGGAGGGAATAACGATTCATAAAAGCCAGGGTGCGACGTATAGCAAAGTGGTTGTACATACCCGAGCTAGAATGCCCAGAGCAGCATTGTATGTAACCTGCAGTAGAGCCACTAGTGCTGATGGTCTATTTATATTAGGTAATTTTGCGCCCCAATCAAATCCTATATTCAAGGAACTGGTTGACTTGAAAACCTCAAAAGCCTTAACATCCACTTTTAGTTTCATGCTCTCTCGAACATCAAAACTTCAGATATTATATCATACCCAGAGCCTTCATGCTCATATTAATGATGTTAGAAACGATTATTTGATGATGACTTCGGATATATTATGTTTCGTCGAGACATGGAGCTATCCCTCCGAAAATTTTGAAATTCCCGGCATTAGTCAATTAAATGATCTAAGGATAGATAGCACTACAACGCGGAATATAAACAATGGGGGCATTTTAGTGTATGCAAAGTCTGAAATGGCTTCATCCATTCAACTTTGTAGACCCGTAAGCCATATTGTTTAAACACGACAATATATATGTGCTGGTGCTTTACAGAAATTCAAATTTCCCTACTGCAATGACTTTGAAAATAGGGAAATTAGTATTGTGGGGATTTCAATCTATGCCTTAAGACTACTACGAATAGAATTTCACATCTTTTAAGAGAAAACAATTTTAATTCGTTATTAGATCTAGAATATTTGACTACAGCTATAGGGTCTCAAATTGATTGGGCGTTCTCGAACAAGGATAGTGACTTGATTAGCGCAATAACTTATGAAACGATTCACAGTTACCATGATGGTATATGCATTTCTGTAGGTTATACAAATGTTTTATCCTAGTTTTTCTGACTGTTCTGCTAAAATTAAGTAATTTTTAATGCATACGTACTTTTAGTAAAATGAATAAATAAATTAATTATTTAATTATTATATGCTCATAAGTAAACCTTGAATATTAAGCAAAGGAAAGCATGTAGTTTGTATAGTTATATTGAAATAAGTCTGTAAACTATAAAATCTTTTTAGGTTTGTAAAAATATACGAAATTTATTTTAAAACTATTTTAAGATCTTTATTGTTAAGAACTTCTGCTTTGCAATTCTTTCTATTTATCACATAACTAATGCTTAGGTCTATATCTATAAATATTGTAATATATTTTTAATGAAATCTTGTAAAAATTATTCCGAACTTTATTTATTTCAAATTAGCATGTGCGTTTAGTGAATCAATCTCGGTTTTAATCGAACTTAGTATTACGATTGTACGTACCCTGTAGGGAAAACACGAACTAGTGAACCAGATTTCTAGTTCAGTGCTAGTTCTTTTTCGCCAAAAACGAACCAGTCCGATAGTAACTAGTTCCGCACCAGTCCAAAACCAGTGAAATGTGGTACTTTCACTTAACTATTTTATTTTAAATTTTAAAAGCAGGGAAGGTAATCATTATGAGTAAAATAATTTAAATCAGCATTTAATCATTATTTTATGAATTATTATTGAGTTTTATTTTTTCGCTCAAACGGAAATAATTATTATTTGATTTTTATTTTTGGGATTACAAATAAAGATTATTTTAGGATTTTTATTTTTTTGCGCAGAGATTATCATTAATTTTGAGTTTTATTTTTCCAATAAAAATAATTATGATTTATAAAATTGAAAAGGCCATACAGACGCAACCTACTGAAATTTTGACCTGAAAAGTTTGGGTCTTATTCCTTTTATAAGGGTGCGGCTACCTCTCAAAAGGATACGTCGGTTATCACGCTGGTATAGTTTTTGAGTTGCTTAATAATCATTATACTTAGTGATTCCATAAACAAAGGCCAAGATCCTGAAGGACAATTGAGAAAGGCAATGCAGTTGCAGAAACAGAGGTATTAAAAAAAAGTGTCAAAATAATTACCACTTTCTCACTAAATTTATTTAAAAATGCAAGCCACCAGAGCTACCTTTTTTTTAAGAAAAGACAAATTAATTTACAGCTACCTTAATACAGTCAGTCAATAAAGTTTAGGTACAACGAATTTTTTACAATACGGGCAACTATTTTTTAAATATTTTAGTTTTCGGTAAAATATAAAAATATGGTCAATTCTACAACACAATCCCCAAAAATCAGAGTTCCAAACCCTTGCAACAACTTGTCTGCAGTAAAAAAGCATATAATTTGTGTCTCAAAAGTGTGTGAAAACCAATCAATTAACTTACATGACCTCGGTTCCGATATTAAATAATCAACAATTGTCTATACCCGCATTTTGGCACATTGGCTTGTTGAACGTGCCATCTAATAAATAGTGTCGTCGTTCTCCTTAGCTTCTTTTAAATGATGTCGTCACAAATTGCTGGCGGAGACATGAATACCGTGTAAAAAATTCCTTTTCTATAAATAAAAAAAAAAATCAATTGGTGGTAGTTCATGATTGTGTGTGGATTAATAGCACCACACTGAGGATTTGGCAGTAACCTTTTTCATGTATTAAAAAACAACACATACGGGGCAATGTTTATTGTATGAATCAACATACTTTAAGCATTGTTGACGCTATTTTCATTTGAATGAGGAAATAGCGTCAATGACTTTAATTCCAAATTTTTGTTGACTTTATTTCGCTTTTTAAGAGGTAATAATGACCATTGACTTTATTTCGCACCTTATTTCCGTTGATCTTCACCCATTTTAACATGTCATGAAAATAAAAAATCGAGAGCATCAGCGTTTTTATAAAAAACCGACCAGCACGACCTCTAAAAAAACTTTTTTTTTTCAAAATAAAAAAGTACGTGTCTCTTTTTTATCACAAATAACATTATTCTGATGTAGCGTTTATGAATTTCCAAAAAGAGTGTTTTTATGAACCACTCCAATATATATATGTAAGTAAAAAAATTTAGCTAACATTTTTAGCCACAACGAAGTTTTTTAGCTCTTTGTAGCTTTTTTTTAAGGGATTGGCTACCACTAAAAATGATTCACGGCAACACCGATGTATATAACAGGAAGTCGGTAACGTCGATAACTATGTTTAACCGGAGATTAGTGTTAACCAGACACCTTAGTTATGAATGAAACAGTCTGCAGGAAATCGCAGTAGAAAACAAAATACGGCGTATAGTGACGATCAGTAAATAGAATTTGTAAAATATCTTACTAATATTATAAATGTGAAAGTTTGTATGTTTGGATGTTTGGGAAATCATCACGCGGAAACGACTAAACGGATTTGCAGGAAATTTTGTACGAAGATAGCTTATGGGCCAGATTGATTAATAGGCTATTTTTTTAAGAGTTTCCACCTGTTAAAAAAGTTTTATTTATTTAATATGGGGGAACGACTGAATGGATTTGCATGAAAATTTGCACACAGATAGCTTATGACCTATGTTGGAAAATAGGCTACTTTTCTTAAGAGTTGCCACCTGTTAAAAAAGTTTCATTAAATTAATACGCGGAAACGACTGAATGGATTTGCATGAAATTTCGCAAGCAGATAGCATATGACCTAAAGTGGAAAATAGGCTAATTTTTTGGAAGAGTTGCCACCTGTTAAAAAAGTTTTAATTAAATTAATACGCGGAAACGACTGAACAGATTTGCATGACATTTCGCACAGAGATAGCTTGTGACCTATGTTGGAAAATAGGCTACTATTTTAAAAGTTATCACGTAT
>NW_023458556.1:110540188-110540822 GCF_013731165.1 Rhagoletis pomonella | reverse complement strand
AAAATACGGCGTATAGTGACGATCAGTAAATAGAATTTGTAAAATATGTGTACATATTTTAAGAGTTCAAAATTTTTTTTCAACAAGATGTCTAAATTTTTTTCTTGCAAAAAACCGGGACATTTCGCGTCCCGGCATGTGTCGTACCGGGACCGGGACATAGCTCTTAAATCCGGGACAGTCCCGCCGAAAAAGAAACGGTTGGCAACCGTGGTTGGAATGGGTTAAGTGGAGGGGAGTTTAACTTAGTACTTAGCATAACGTAATATTTCATAGCATAACATAACATATGTACTTAGCATAACATATCATACATAGTTGTATCCCCTTTTTTATCCCTATCACTTTCTTCGCCTCTATCTTTGTTTCTATCGTTTTTTATGTTTATGTTTATGTTTGTGTTTAGCTTCATCTCCATCTTCATCTTCATCTTCATCTTCATCTTCATCTTCATCTTCATCTTCATCTTCATCTTCATCTTCATCTTCATCTTCATCTTCATCTTCATCTTCATCTTCATCTTCATCTTCATCTTCATCTTCATCTTCATCTTCATCTTCATCTTCATCTTCATCTTCATCTTCATCTTAAATTTCATCTTCAATTTCATCTTCATCTTCATCTTCATCTTCAT
>NW_023458556.1:110528683-110540088 GCF_013731165.1 Rhagoletis pomonella | reverse complement strand
TCATCTTCATCTTCATCTTCATCTTCATCTTCATCTTCATCTTCATCTTCATCATCTTCATCTTCTTCATCTTCATCATCTTCATCTTCATCTTTATCTTATTTTTATCTTTATCTTAATCTCCATCTTAATCTTCGTTTTGATTTTCATCTTCATCATCTTCATCTTCTCTTCATCTTCATCTGCACCTTCATCTTCATCTTCGTATTCGTCTTCATCTTTATCTTTTCCTTTATCCTGATCTATATCTTCATTCTTTTCTTCATTTACGTATTCACTCCCACCATTGTTATTAGGTAAGGTATTTACATTTCCCTTCCCCTTTGTCTTTATATGTAGGTTTCTTTACTTTTATTTTAATCCTTGCCTTTATCCCTTTCTTCTTCTACATATTCAACTTTACCTTCTACCTTGCACGAATCTTAATCTACATAAATCTGATTCCTAAACTGCTGCTTAGCACATTTCTTTAATTTAGTATCAATATTAAAGCATACATTTAGGAGGCATTTCCGCCCCAACCATGTACATGTAAATTTGAAAAATTGTCTGCCCATCAGCATCAAAATACCTTTCTAATGATATATAATTGTTTATACCTTAGAGGTATAGTTTAGCTGTGAAAGGGGTGTAAAAAAACATTATTGCCTATTTATATATAAGATATGAGAAAATATTACATATTACACCTATCGGGTCCATTTTGGCAGGTTTGTTTATCCTTATGTAGCAAATATATATTCTGAGTTAGAAGCAAATCGGACTGTAAATAGCTCGACCCCTGCGCCACCTATTGGAAAAGTTAAAAGTTTGTGCACTCCTCCTACCAAACACCTTTCCAATAAAGCAACAACCATTCGAATCGGTTTAGAAACGTAGGAGAAAATTATTCCCAATTGATTCATGCTTGCCTATTTATATATAGCTTTACTTTACGTCCTTCATCCAAATAAGTACTTATGTTTGTTCTGCAAGTATTGCACAGGACCTTCGGCGTCAATATTTTGGGGAACAAGTTTAAGTAAAATTAAGTTCCCGCGCAAAAATATACTCTCCACAAGCATAACAGGACTTATTGGGACTGTTTACGCAGTAATATTCACGCACCTTATACATATGTATGTGGATACCCAGCCAGCAAGAAAACGTACATTTTACGAACATTATGTTTCACGAGGGATTCTCGTATCGCCAAACAGTTAGAGAAAAGCTCGTAAACGATAAAACAAAAAAATATAATAGAAAGAGGCTTGTAGTAATTTGTCAGCACAAGAAAAAATTTTAGTTTTGTTGACAATTTTTCTTCAATCAATATTCAATTTAAGAAAATTATTAAGTATGTGATTTATTGGCAGACTGGTGCAAACGCAAAGGACGATCTACCACTTTCTTTTATAATTAAACTTCTTGTAAGTAGCTACTACATATGTAATTCAAAAATACAAATTAATTTAACGAGTTTTGCAATTCTTTCACAGGCTGCGCGGAGCAACACTAAAGGATTTAAACGTTTAATTCCCCTATCTCGTAGGTTTATAGTTATTTATTTTTTTAATTTGCTAGTTTATTACGTCTTTGCAGTTATTGAGCTTAATGTTTTATTGATAATATGGCTTCTCAATTAAAAAGGCGGGCGAAATCCGAAGCCTTATCCGTACTAGCGTCAATAAATGATTCATTAAAAACAAATTATTATAGATGAGGTAGCAGAACTTTTCTCGTGGAAGGGAACTGGTACCAAAAGCAGCGCTATTGGTTTGGCAATGACTGCGGCAATAAAAAGTACGGATAATAATATTATTTATTACCACTTTTTACTTAATTAAATTTTCCGATTTCCAATGGAGCTTAATCTTTCACTTTATTTTCTTAGGTGCTTTTCGTCAAAAATTTAACTCCGACGAAGAAGTTTTTATATTACCGTTTCAAAGAAGCACTTCCAATATGCACACGACCGGCAAAAAAAATTGGCAGCCTATCGGCAAAAAAGATAAAAAATAAATTCAGCTACTTTATAATATATATTAAACCCCTCTTATGTAATTGTTAATTTGTTAATAGATAGTTTTTTAATATTTATTTATCTGAAAATATCTTCACATATACAGTACCGGGAAAAAATATTGGCACAGATAATTTTTCGCCATGAATGCAAAGTTTTTTATTCTGATTTCTTCTCTAATTGTTTTTTTATAAAAATATAGTTAGTATGAAGTTCTACTTTCAAATCAGATTTTTTAGAAAAATTTTAAGTATGCAGTTTTATAGCCCATTTAATTTTAGTATAATAAAGTGCACGCTTGAATAGCTAGAAAACCTCTTTGTTTTTTGACAATTTCTTATACGCAGTTTCTTCCATACAAAAAAAAATGCACACATAATTTGCATGGAAGAAACTGCGTGAAAAAATTGCCAAAAATCAACGCGGTTTTCTGGCAACTTCAAGCTTGCACTATGTTATACTAAAATATAATGGGATATAAAACTGCATACTTAGAATTTTTCTCAAAAATCTGATTTGAAAGTAGGTCTTCATACTAACTATATTTAAAAAAAAAAATGTGCGAAAAGAAATCCAAGTAAAAAACTTTGCATACATTGCGAAAAATTCTCTGTGCCAATAGTTTGATCCGGCACTATAAATATTTATTAATTATAATTCCATTCAATAAAAGAACTACAATAATTTGAATTAATTAATTGCCTTTATTTTTAGCATTCAAAAACAGTAGATAAAGCAGTGTAGAAAAACGCTTTTTTAACGTAAATTAATCGTTTACGAGACTCGTTTACAATTAAAAAAACGGACGTAAAAATATTCGCATACGAATGCTTTTTCGATCCGTTTACGACTGTTCGTAGGCGATGCACAATTTAAAGCGAAAAAGTGCTCGAAAAAGAGTCGTAAACGGCTATCGATTTTTAATCCGGTTTTTCTTCGCGAAAATATCCAATTACGAGCTTGTTTACGATGATTTTGCTGGCTGGGTAATTGCTTTAATTTCTTGCTAATGCAGAAAGTTCTTTATAAAACACGAACTAAACTTTTTGGCAACAATAAATAAATCATAATGCAAACGCCTGATAAAAACAAAAAATTTTGGAGTAGAAGTAAATTAGAAGTGGAGTATACGTAAATAGAAATAGCATGCTTGCTGACAATATCTCTTACTAAATTGTCAGTTTTCATCCGATCATGATTCGGAAAGTCACAAAACATTCACTTTAAAGCAGGCTATCGACCTACGGTGCGAAACCAGGGGCTTATTTTATATTTTGTTAAAAAATGAATAAAATAACAAGGTAAATGCTTAAAACCAATAAAACTTTGGAACAAAATTAAATTATCATCCACCATAACTCTGCCACTTCTCAGCCGAATTTAAATAATACCCTACTTATTTTTTCCTTATTAAAAATAAAATAATTTTTAATTCAGTTTAGTGAGGGCGACCTAATCTAATCTAACTTTTTTAAAGCTCAAAACACCGAAATTTCAAAACATCTCGAAAATTGTTCTACTTTTATAATATCGGACTAGCATAAATGCCGTGGTTGTGAGTCTAGACTGCGGATTTTTATGCAGAAAACGAAGCCTAAAACTATGTACCACTTAACTATGTATAAACAAAATGTATACAAATTTATACACTTTGCTTATAGTTATGTGGTACATATTTCTAGGCTCCGTATTTTGCATAAAAATCCACAGTCTAGTTATGAGAATTTTTGAAAATTGTTTACCTTGCGTAATCGATGCCCATTTGAAAACCATTTCACATTTTACTTTTGAATGCATGTAGACACTAGCCATTTGCATTTAATTGCAAATTAGAAACTCCGATTTGACAATCTGAAGCGATTTTCACTTGTCATCGTCGCGATGTCTTTTATGGCCATCACATTTTACTTATTGAAGTAAATACATATTGTTAAAAGTTTGTTAATCGCTACGAATTTATCAAATTCACAAATATAGCTTAATTTGAATATTTCTTCACTTTTAACTCACAGCGTTTTAAAAATTGCATTGCAGTTTTCCTCGTATAATTCAAAAGAGTTTATACATATTCCCTATCCCCCAGCATGTACGATAACCTCTTTGCATGTATACTTCCTTCCATAAATGTGGGTCAGCAGTACCGAGCAAGTACACACACCATATTTGCACATAAGTGCAAGAAGGTTTTGCTCTCCACGCCAAACACCGTGGATTGCCACTCAAGCACTCAATTTGATGTAACACGGAAAGGGTGCAGGCTTTACACTTCTTTCGATGAAGCATTCGGACATTTCGTTATTTGTATCCGGCATACACAGACACAATTCAGGCACCGTGCTTGCTAAACTGTCTAGTTGCGGAATTACGATTGATGTTGCTTTGCCTGCAGCATCCACGCAACTGCGCCGCTCGAGACAACTTTCGTTTGTTTTTAAACGACAGTAAAACACGGGAGACCAAAAATGTGAGCGCAAAAATATGCCGAAGGAAAAGTTTTGTGACAATTCTACAGAGAGAGAATCAGCAATAACAGCACACGCTAACGTCCTAATCTGATAATCAGTGCTATTTTCACTTCTGCTCTGATAGATATCTACAATGCAGTTGGGGGAGTTCAGACAAATCGTTTGCAGCGTTACCAGATGTTTTGTCGACCAAAAAACCGTAACCTTAAAAATCGAAGAGAGTTTTTAAAAAATTAAGGTTTTTGATTTGAAACTATTCGTTTCAAATAAAATAACATCGACCGTTTAAATTATATTTATCTAAATAAAAATAGACTTTATCAAATAAAACATTTAAACATTTGGTTTTATTGAAATTCAGTTTCATTACACAGCACTACATACCGCTATAACCCGTCGCTGAAGCCAAATACGGTGTCCGTTTGATCGCATCAGGTCAGGATTTAGGGCAATTCAAGGTCAAACTAAAAACAATTCATCTTTAAACACTAAGGGACGGTTTTTCAATAGTCAGATAAGCCATGAGTAAGTACTAACTTGACTGATAAGTCGAAATGGTGTTTTTCAATAGTCAGTTAAAGTTTATTCGAAGAATAATTAACCTAACTGAGGAATAAATTTATCCGGAAATTCGTTAGCCAGATAATCATTGTATCATTTTTAATACTTTTTTTCTAAATTTTAAGATCGATACTTTGATACTTTTTTGTTCACAAATGCCCCATTTTGATACTTTTAGTTGGCAGAAATGAATTTTTGAAAACTATGAATAATATACATATATAGTTCAAAGGCAATAATTTTTTTCTTGTTATTTAAAGTCTTAAAATTTTATATTTACATATTTGGTAACTCGTATAAGGGAATTACAAGCCGGAATTTCTTTGCACACGCCGCTGTTATAGGGCCCCTAAAGCACACAAAAACATTGCGCAATGTCGGGCTTACGTCGGTCGTTTATGCGGTGTATGGGGTTGTTTGTACTAAATTACACAGTTCTTGCGCTAAAATCAAAATCATGTTGATATTTTGCTAATGCTTGTGTTATTGTAAAATAATTTGTGTTGCTTATGGCGAGAATTGCGCAATTTTTAGTCTTGTTTTGATTTTGGTGTCCAGATCGTGCTGTAAAATATGGAAAGAGCGTAGAAAAATTTTTTTTTTTAAAGCTAAAGCTATCAAAATATACAACGCACATTCATATTTCTTGCACATATTTACTTGAGCAACGTTTCTCCAAAATAAGGTTAGCGCAATTTTATTGTGTAGTAATTTCCACAATATTGACTTGTACACAAAGTGGTAGATAAGCCTTAAATATTGTGGTAGGTTCCAAAACAATGTGGTAGATTAACATATTTATGTATGCATTAGTGCGAGTCAATTTGTATGGGATACTTTTTCGACTATGCACGCATAGCACAGAAGGATTCTATGTGTAATTCTAAGAAAATTTGCCGAAGAAACCATGCGTCTAAAATCAATTTGGAGTTTGCCAAATTGTGAAAATAGGCTTCTTAGCATTTTGCTGTAGTAGTGCTTTAATTTTGTATAAAAATTAGCTAGAAGGGGTTTTTTGTATGAGGAGTCCATTTCTGAACTTATCTTTTCTTAAAACTTCAACCGGAGTGCCCAACAGTAAAAATTTGGACATTTTCTTCGAACCTATTCTCGCAATTTGACAAACTCCAAATTGATTTTAGATCCATGGTTTCTTCAGCAAATTTGCTCCGAATTACACTTCGAATCCTCCGCTGCTATACGCGCATAATAAAAAAAAAATGGCCCCGCTCTACTATGTATGTAATAAAATAATTAAGTTTTTTTAAGTCTGTTATTCTAAATATATACAAATGAACGGCGGAACCGATTTCAATTCCGTAAAAAGTACTTTTTTGGATCTTCTGTGTGGAAGGATTTTCGATAAAAAAACTTCAAAACTTTTTGTTGTTGTTGCCAAAAAAATAAGAAAGCTGAGACGTCACCATTTTACAATTTCATAAAGTTTTCCGTATATTGTATGTCACTAAACTACCAAACGACTGGACCGATTTTGTTCATATTGGGAACAACTCTATGTCAGCACCTCAAAGGAAAATATTCCGACTAAAAAGTTAATCGCTAGGTGGCGCTGGGGTCGGGATATTCCTAAAAACTGCATTTAGTCGCAGATGTGGCTCTCATTTAGAATATTTGTTGGCCAATTGAAAAGGAATATTTACTGAAAAATTACACGATAGGAGGCGCTGGGGTCGGGATACTCCTAACGTTCTTTTATAGTGGGAGAATGATGGATATCTACACATATACATACGTCCCAATAAAATGTTGAAACCCCTTTTTTGAGTGCACCACTATATCTCTTAAACCAACTATGCTGGGGAACTGAAACTTGGCGCGGATGCATAAATTGTAAATACCCTACTTATGGCGGAAACTGGGAGCTATTGGAAAATGGGACGTGGCACCTCCCATACAAACTTAACGTCTCATATCGCCTATCTCTGGAACTGCTTAAGCCAACGCACAGTGGCCAATTTTTGGAAAACCCTGGCCAAAAGTAAAAAAAAATTGATGTATTCGTATGCATAACCATCTTATATTGTTAGGAGGGCTCTATTGCGTATCGTTATGAGACAACAAGTCGATTCTCTTAAAGCATTTAGTGTTGGAGGAGTTGGAAGTGACTGTTGCTAGCAATTCGCTCTAAACTCTTCGTAAATTAGAGTTTTACGTTTACGGGATGTACATAGCTCAGTGGTTAACGCTTCTGACTTTGAACATCGAATTCGCAGGTTCGATCCCTGCTGAAGTCTAGAAAAAGAAGTCTGATGAGGAGATGTGGTGATCTCCGAAATAATGCTATAACTTCTACCGCTTAGACTTTGTTGCTTTTTCAATTTTTCCTAATAAACAATCGTGGTACAAAGCTCAATAAAAATATTAAAAATGAAATGTTAACAAGCCACAATAACATTGACAAATACATAGTTTAGGAAGAGCCTGCCTGAAACTATACAAAAAAAAAGCAAATAAGCAAATGAATGTATAGAATTGACAACAACAACCACGCTGTCGAGTTTAAATAGCGGCAAATCAGTTGCACTTGATAGTAGTTGGTTGAATAAGGAAAATGAATTAGCAACAAGAGTTTACGGGATGTACATAGCTCAGTGGTTAACGCTTCTGACTTTGAACATCGAATTCGCAGGTTCGATCCCTGCTGAAGTCTAGAAAAAGAAGTCTGATGAGGAGATGTGGTGATCTCCGAAATAGTGCTATAACTTCTACCGCTTAGACTTTGTTGCTTTTTCAATTTTTCCTAATAAACAATCGTGGTACAAAGCTCAATAAAAATATTAAAAATAGAGTTTTCGTCGTTGTTAAAATCGTGGTATTATCCTTAAAAAAAAATAACAGTTTTCAAGTATCCGCTCATGGACATTGTAATCTAGAGTATGTAAAACATGTTTTTTCATTGTCACGCCATCTAAAAACTGACGTAAGACGTAGATATTCACGGATTGATTTTTTTTTGTTTACTCATTATGATGGATTAGGAAAATAGTTACGAGAGTGGTCGAGATGGGCGGTCTAATTTTCTTTTTCATATATATTGAAGTTTGTGGGGGTTAAACTACGTGTCAGTCAGTGGCGGACACACGGGGGGTGTTTTAATACATAGACACCATATTATACATACATATGCGCCATATTAAAACACACCCCGTGGGTCCGCTACTGACTGACACGTAGTTTAACCTTCAAACCTGATGTTGGCGCACAAAGGGGAGGGACCAACAGTTTTACGCCGAATTCGAACGGGGATTTTATTTTTATGAGAAGCTGTTCTTCGTGGCGGAATACACTCGGGGGTTTGCCATTGCCTGCCAAAGGGCGACTTTATTACAAAAAACTTGTTTGTTTCTTATTTTTTGATGTTGGTCGCAAACTGGGCTTGAACCCAGGCCCTGCGGAATGATAGCGTATATTGCTAACCGCTACATCACATTATATAACAAAAAAGCAGAAAACATGACCTTTTATACTTAACTACCTTAGTTTTGCTAAAAATCTGATTATTTTAAGCGTACACAGCAGCCATTATGGATCCACCATTATGAATTTCGAGATTATATGGTGAAATTTAAAACCAGCAACCAAAATAAAGACGAATACGCAAGGTTTGATTACAATTGTACCACGCTTCGACTTTTGGCCAGCTTTTTCGAAAAATTGGCCACTGTGCAACATCCTGAAATTTGGCACAGCTATATATGTTTTGAATACCGTGCTAATGACGGAAAGTGGCAGGTATTAGAAAAGGGGGCGTGGTACCTCTCATACACACTGAACTTTTCATAACGCTTATCCCTGGAACTGTTTAAACCAACGTCCTGAAATTTTACACAGCTACATATGTTGTCAATTACTTACTTGCTGTCTCCATTAGCATACAGCTATCGCAGGAGATCTGTCAGTTTCATCGCAAGCGAAATGCTCATCGCATAGAAATTTTGGTACTTGGGCATGTCATCACAGAAAACTTCATTTCAAAAAGTGCTTACGACACTTGGCGAAAATTACTGTATTCGCAAAAGTGGCTTTCTCGACGTTGTTTTGAGCATATACTATATTATAGAAAAACACAACTTCATCAAAATTTAAAGTTAAAAGAAGCTGTGAAACTAACTACATATTTAACAGTACAACCTTGCGATGAGCGGCCTACACAAGCGATTCATCGCCGGAGATCTATCGCAGCAGATGGACAATCGCTAATAGAGACAGCGAGTTACGGCTACAATTAATAGTTATTGAAATCGCTGCATATATACATACATATACATACATAGCTAGGCAAGAATCATTCGACTGGGAACCATTTTCTCCTAGATTTTTAAATCGCAGTGAGCGATTGTTACTTTCTTTTTAATTTTTGGGAAAGTTTAAAATGTTTTTGTGATAATTTTGAAGAATTTTTTTAAATCTTGCACAAAGTTTGACAATTTATTTTTTATGATTTTTGTTATATATTGTCCTATCTACATACAGTTACTCCCAAAATTGAGCGTACGGCTCTTTTTTGTTAATTTTATATTACAATATGGCTTATATTTAAGCAAACTCCATTTAAATCCAAGAATGATACTGTGTACAACAATTAAGACAAATCTACTAAGTTTCAGCAAAATCGCGAACTTTTTAATACGAATTTCGAAAAAGAATTCCGGTATGCAGTTTTATAGCCCATTAAATTTTAGTATAATAATATGCAAATTTCAAATCTCTAAAAAATCGCGTTGATTTTTGAGAATTTTTTTGCTGACTATGCTACGCGTTTTTTTTTTCATATAAACAATTTTCAGAACTTTTTTATGTTTATTGTTTACGAATTTACTTTTCAGATGACTAAATGAAATTGTGTAAGCGCACCTTTGTCTGAGCTCCCATTATACTAGGGCTGCCAGATATCTCCGTTGCCAAACCGGGACACTTTGGTAAATCTAACACAACAACACCAACCCCCGCTTCCCCCCGCTCCCTTTCCTTTCCTTTAGACAAAAATTACCTACAAACAAAAATATGTAGTAAAATTTTATTTTGACAAGACAAAAACAAAATCATTAAAAGATTAGATCATTTCAACGTACACCAACAAAACAAAACAACTTATCACAACTAAAGTTCAAAATAAACATACAGTGCCGCCCAAAATTATTGGCACAGAGAATTTCTCACAATGCATGCAACATTTTTTTGTTTTAATTTTTTTTTATAAAATTACAGTTTATACTATATCAAAAAACATAAAAATAAAATTTCTAAATTTTTTTGTAAAACTCGGAAAATTTCAATAAATCTGTATACAAATTTGCTTTTCTAATCAGAGTTTTTATAAAATTTTGAAAATGAAGTTTGGTAGCCAAAGTTTAGTTAATTTTTGATAATTTTGTTGCAACAGTTCCTTCCATACAAACTATGTTCGACAATTCTTTTTGTATGGAATACACTGTCAGCAAATGCAAAATTGCTAAAAATCAATGCGATTTTCTAGCAACCTCAGACTTGCACTTAGGGTGGCCAGATGCGCTGATTTAATCAGTATATGTGCTGATTTTTTTCTATTGTACTGATTTTTAAGAGCCGGAAATCAGTACGTAAAATCTACTGATTTTTTGAGTTTGTACTGATTTTGTACTGATTTTTACATTTAATACTATTGTAAATTGGTGTAATTGACATTTACTTGAGGTTTACATGTTCAAAACAATGGTTTTTGACAACTCATACGTGTGAGCAGATTGAAAGCGTTAATTAAATTTAAACCATTATTAAAAAGGTGTCAGCTTGCAATTGTTTCGTTTCCTAGGATTTCGCAAAATAACAAACTGTTTGGATTCAACCCGACCCAACTTCACGATTTGCAGGTTTTACAGGATTTACAGGAAAAGCGGGTTTCGCCATTAATAAATCGTATGAAAGGTGGTGGTGAGTTAATCATATATTAAGTACACTGAGAAGATGACAATAAGAGATAATCTTTTGATTATAATTAAACATCCGCTGAGAAATCGGCTGTCAGTATTTCAAACTTAAGACAACTACTACTACGGTGCAATGTAAGTTCTAAAAATTTGGAAAAGGTGCAAGCTACCGACTCTTGATATATGTAGCTGTACTTTGATTTTTGATGTTCGACCACCTGTAATTTTACTTGCACATACACATTTAACACTATTAAATTTCATTCGTACTCGAAAATTCGTTTAGCGATAATTCGGTAGTATACCTTTAAGTCAACATTTTAATGTGAATGTTGTATTTAATAAGCACACCAACTAAATATGTTTTAAATTTGCAGCTTAAAATATGCAAACAGATTCTGACTCGAGGTCGTCTCCTACTGAAACTGAATGGGCTACAATTTTTTTTTT
>NW_023458556.1:110524732-110528673 GCF_013731165.1 Rhagoletis pomonella | reverse complement strand
TTTTTTTTCTTTTAAACGCTAATGTTGCATTGACCCACGCAAAAGTTCTTATTAGGCTCCGCGAAGCAAGCGGGCATTGGGTAGTTAGTTTATAAAAGATACAATACTTTCACACATACGTAAATATATTACTAATGTAAAAGAAAAACAAAGCCATACCCAGTGGGAAAAGTGACAATGCATTACATGCGGGATAAATAATATAATGTATTTCTAATGAGTTCTAGATTCTATTTCTGTTTAATATGTAATCAGAATTCCAATGTATCCAAAAACTCGCAAAAATTTCATATTAAATCACATTCATTCTTGCATTATTGGTAATGCAAAAATGAATGCCCCACTTTTCCTAGGACATTTACGTGGGAAAAAGAATCAATTTTATTTATTTATTTATTTATTTCGAAAAGTAAAAAAAAAACAAAAACTAACAATGGTTCTTACGAATGTGAAAACGGCTGTTTTAGCGATTATTTTTTCGATTACTATACATTACTTTTTCCCACTGCAGTACGTATTTCGCTGTTACATATGTACATCGGTATGTCAAAAAACAATGAGCTTTCTCCGGAACTATCTTCCACCGGTAATGGTTTTGGAGGGCTTTGTTTTCTCCTGAAAAGTATTTATTATTAAAAAATATTTCATAAATAGCTTAATAAATTTACCTTAGGGTCAGGTGATCATAGATCGATTTTTAATGATTTAGTTTTCACTATTTTCTCTATTTTTATTGTTATAAAAGCAACCGTAGGACGACTATCTCTCATATATACGGTGACCATATTTACGAGAGCCGAATACGGAAAAAAAATAATTTTGTACATTTTTTCCACACCCTTTTCCCTGCAACAGTATCCTTATAGTAACATCACAAATTTGTAGGATAATTAGGATAGATTTTTACCCCGTAAAATTTGTTAAAAAATTCGTTAAATTTTAGTATAACAAAGTGCAGTTTTAAGTCGGTAAGGCTTACCACAAATTTTTGGCAATTTTTTTTTGTTGACGGTGTTACGCATTTTTTTCATACAAAGTATGTATGTTCGACCTTTTTTTTTTGAAAGAGAAGCAAATGAGCAGCACTTTCCACTCGCACTTTATTATACTCAATTTTAGTGAGTTACAAAACTGCAAACCAAATTTTTTTCTAAGGATTCTAATTAAAAAGTTTGAAATATTTGTGAAACATTGCAGAATTAATTTTTATAGTTTTTTGCACAAAGTTGGAAATTTGGTATTATATGGTTTTTGTTAGGAAAAGAGTTTTACTTTAATAAAATAAATAATGAACGTCAAATAAACTAAAGAGAAATAGCCAAAACTTATTAAAATGTCGGGTCCTAATTTCTATTTTGGCCTCTGCATGTATTCCTCGATTCGAATCACAGACATTAAGATTAGAAAATAATAACTGTTTAGAAAGAATACTACGATTATATACCAACATCACTTAAAAGTCGTTCATAGGCATGCCATTTTTATGAGCTGTTAAGGCGTCAGAACACCGAATACGGGACAAATACAGGACATTAAAAGAAATACAGAACATTTGGCGTCCCGTATAAAATAAATAAATTACCAGGACAGTGCGTCAAAAAAGAGGACTGCCCCGTATAATACAGGACGGATGGTCACCGTACTCATATAGTACTTTCTCATCAAGTTGTCAAGACAGTGCTCGTGTATTTAAGTTGACTAGTATCGCCCAGTTGTCGAAATTTGACATCTTTTTTCATACACTTTTGAATTTTACCTGTCACCCACAAATACAAAGTCCTTTATGCGAATTACTATTTTGAAGTCCACCAGCATAATTTATAGCGAATTTAAACTTAAAATCGAACTACGAACGTTAATACCGGATTGATTAATGCTAATTCTACCAAGTCTCCTCCTCAGTAGCTTTTGAAAATAGACCGAAAAAGGAACCTCGATTTTCATTTATAAAAAATATGCATATGTATTTGTATGTATAGATGAGATGTTCATCACTGACTAATATGTCAAACAATTCAGACTGTAAATAAGTCCGCAAGTACGGTATTGGCAACATATTTTGCTGTGTAAAATTTCACGACGTTAGCATGGCCGGTTACAGAGATCACCGATAAGAGAATTTCAGTTTGAATGGGCGGTCCCACGCCCTCCTTCCAAAAATCTACCACTTTTCGTCGTAAGTACGGTATTGACAACATATGTTGCTGTGTCAAATTTCAGGACGTCAGCATAGGCGGTTTAGATAAGCGATATAAGAATTTCAGTTTGTATGGGCGGTGCCACGCCCTCTTTTCCCAAATCTACCACTTTTCGCCGTAAGTACGGTATTGACAACATATGTTGCTGTGTCAAATTTCAGGACGGCAGCATAAGCGGTTCCAGAGATAAGCGATATGAGAATTTCAGTTTGTATGGGCGGTGCCACGCCTCTTTCCCACTATATACCACTTTTCGCCATAAGTACGTTATTGATATCATAAATAGGTGTGTAAAATTTCAGGACGTTAGCATAAGTGGTTCCAGAGATAAGCGATATGAGAATTTCAGTTTGTATGGGCGGTGCTACGCCCCCTTTTCCAAAATCTACCATATTTCGCCGTAAGTTCGGTATTGACAACGTATGTTGCTGTGTAAAATTTCAGGATGTCAGCATAAGCAGTTCCAGAGGTAAGCCATATAAGAATTTCAGTATGTATGGGCGGTGCCACGCCCCTTTTCCACAATGTACCACTCTTCGCCGAAAGTATGGTATTGACAACATATGTTGCTGTGTCAAGTTTCAGGACGTCAGCATAAGCGGTTTCAGAGATAAGCGATATGAGAATTTCAGTTTGCATGGGCGGTGCCACGCCGCCTTTTCCAAAATCTACCATATTTCGTCGTAAGTACGGTATTGACAACGTATGTTGCTGTGTCAAATTTCAGGATGTCAGCATTAACAGTTCCATAGATAAGCCATATAAGAATTTCAGTATGTATGGGCGGTGCCATGCCCCTTTTCCAAAATCTACCACTTTTCGCCGAAAGTACGGTATTGACAACATATGTTGCTGTGTCAAGTTTCAGGAAGTCAGCATAAACGTTTCCAGAGATAAGCGACATGAGAATTTCAGTTTGCATGGGCGGTGCCACGCGCCTTTCCCATTATCTACCACTTTTCGCCATAAGTACGTTATTGATAACATAAATAGCTGTGTCAAGTTTCAGGACGTCAGCATAAGCGGTTCCAGAGATAAGCGATATGAGAATTTCAGTTTGTATGGGCGTTGCCACGCCCCCTTTACCAAAATCGACCAGTTTTCGCCGTAAGCACGGTATTGACAGCATATGTTTCTGTGTCAAATTTCAGGATGTTAGCATAGGCGGTTACAGAGATGATCGATAAGAGAATTTCAGTTTGTATAGGAGGTTGCACGCCCACTTTCCCAGTACCTACCATTTTTCACCGTAAGTAGGGTATTTACAATTTATGCATCTGTGCTAAGTCTCAGTTCCCCAGCATAATTCGTTTTAGAGATATAGTGGTTTTCACATTTTAGTCTATATGTCAGGTGCCACGCCCCCTATATATCGGGATTAACATTTCTGGATTAGAGGAAGTTATATCCTTTAGATCGGTGTATGTTTCATTGAAATCGAGCGAACGGTGCTTTCAAAAAAGGGATTGCAAAATTTTGTTGTGGCGTATTTATATATAGAATAATGCAAATAATAACTATCCAAAGAGAAAGTACACCTCATGGATTTTAAGACAGTGTTGAGTTATTACAAAGATAGACTTACATTTGGTGAGAAGTTGTCATCTTTCAAAGAAATGCCTATTGGATGTCCCACCCGTCACAGTCAATTTTTTTAACCTAACTTTGAAAATACGAAAGCTTCCCATTGTATACATAATGCGAATAGAGACTCGTCCCACCCGTCACAAAATACTGACCCAC
>NW_023458556.1:110505062-110524632 GCF_013731165.1 Rhagoletis pomonella | reverse complement strand
CAAGAATGATAGAATACAAGATTGCGCCCATGAGAGAGGATTTTTGAGCGTAATTTTTGCGTGACGTCATCTTAGCGCATAGGAAAATATGTAAACAATGCGGACAAATATGTTAATATCAATATAAAATGGTCCAATTTTGCAGGAATTAATATATATACGAAGTTCAATTAAATAGGAACACGTAGCAATGATTTTGGGCATGTAGTCCTTTAGATAAGTACGATTTTCAGCACATGCCGCATGTTGGAAAAATGCATGAAGTTATATGTATGTAGATACATACATTTGTACATAAAAAAAATTGCTTATATCGCTCGGTTGCCTTTTGTTTTCACTTTTACAATTTGCCACTGCAGACTTCATTTCGGCTTGTAATGTCTCAATAATTGTGTAAAACTACGCAGAAATATTAATGTACAAATAGTTAAACTGGAAATGTTTAGTTATTTTCTCACTGGTTTTGGGTTAGTCGGCGGAAGGGAGGGGGCGTGGGTCTTGATATCTAACCCAGTAGAAAGAGCACAGTTCACACTTTGTAAAAAGTTACACCTGATCCCTCGAAAAATTTCACATACCCCTGGGGCCCTATTGGAAAACGGTCTAAAATTTGCATTTTGACACCGGAATTGTAAACTTGATAAACAGTGCAGAACACCTTTCTATTGTCAAAGGTATTCAACATTTCTTGTGCATATGACTCCGGCTACGCCATCCACAGTATATTTGCGTAGAACTCACTCCGAAATTCACAAAAAAGTGCATTTTTCAGACCGAATTTATTAATAAATTAGTGACCGCAAATTACAAAATTAGATTTTGTAGACCCTTGACTACAAGCATGTGTAAATTATTTTGATCCGGTGCCCATTCGGACACAATAGCCCGAAATCATTGGGCAAATAACTAAACCGTACCCAGTTAAATCGTTATTTGGTTTTCTCAGTCAACAATTGCACCAAGATGACGTCACGCACACAGCTGATTCTGTCAAATTCACAAAGAGCGGATTAGCGGTACAGCAATCTCTATTTCTCTCAATCGTGTGTCCCACCCAACACAAGCTAAAGGAGTTTGTTTTTTACTTTTTAAATGTGATAATGCCATTAAAGCATTAAATGGGCCTTAACATTCTATTAGCTATATACAAGAAAGGCGCTTTCAACGAAACATTTATAGTTTGTCTAAAATTTGGAAACAAATCCATAAACTCAGAGAGTCGGGTGGCATCGTTGTCCCACCCGCCTCTTTTGAAAAATGTCTATTCTCTGTGTAAAATATATATTGCTTTACTAGTTTCGTAATAATCTGATATCTGACTTCAAGTGTTAAGATTTTGAGACTTATCCAATAAATGGTTAAAGAGAAATTACTTAAAGTTTGAGCAAAAACGTGTTAAACCTGCCACGTTGGGATGCCCCGTTTTCACAAATTGGTCTATTTTGTGCACTCCCTTCTAAAGCTATTGATTTTGCAGCTGAATTAACCAATTCACTGATCCTAGCACCTAGCACTTGTTGAAAAGAAACAGGAATCAATTAGAAAATGGAATGCAAAAATTAGAGCCAATGTCGTATTCACAATTATCTAATTCATCATATTACACAAAATCAACAGAAAATTAAGGATGGCAAAATCATAACCATTGTAAAATGCACAAAATTTTAAAATGTGGTAGATTTTAAACTTACGGTGGTAGATGTGGTAGAAACACAATTTAGCAAAAAAGGTGGTAGATCTACTATAAAAGTAGTATAGACCGCACACTGCTTGTACAAGTCTCGGGTTGTGCGCAATGATTTTATGTAGTTTAGGGGACCTATAAGTTTGTTTTTCGTTATGCAAATAAGCATACCGATTCTCTGTTTTTGTTAAAGCAAGTAATATAAAATTTTCTGTATAACTATGGATTTAATTATACAATTTTGTTTGTTATTTGTTTTTCAAATAAATGTTTAAAAATAAGAGTTGTGTTTGCTTTTTTGATACTTTTTCGTCCTGGCAATTGATACATTTTTTTTCAAGCTCGCGGCAACGCTGGTTGTGTATTCTTTTTCTTGAGTAAAATTCCAGAAGCAACATGGAAAAAGCTGCTTTTTCTTAATGGCAAATTGTTACGAGTAAGAATTTATCCAGTAAAATCTTGCGACTTCCTCTAAAATTTTTCCTCTCTCAACTTCTCCTACTTTGCGAATTTCATGCAAGTTTTTGCGTACAAAAACGACAAATTTGTAACAATTGTTACGAACTATCATAAACTAGCACGTAAACATACAGAGTTTATATTATATGACTATCAATCAATTGTGCAACGTACTAGTTGTCCTCTTTTATCATTAGGCAATGTCGCTAACTTGCTTTCGCTCTAATTATTTGGCAACTAGTCATGTTACGGACACCAGATTTGGACTCAGTAAAAAAACATAAAGTACACATAGTCCCTTTAGTGTTGTAGGTTTAGAGGTGTTTGTGGTTCTCTGTTATTTTTCGTTGTTTGTATTTTCAATTGTTTTGGGAAAATAATGCGGTTGTTCACGCTCGCCTGGTGATCAGGTTATATGGTTAAAAATAATTTTTCTGTAGTGCATTTTATTGCTGTACAACAATAAAGTACATTTCAGAAAAATCATTTTTAACCTGATAACCAGCCAAGCATGAACAACCACATTATTCCTGTGTAATGTAAATGTAATGCATAGGACAGCTGAAACCATTTGTTAAAAATGATAAAGTTATATTAAAAATTGACTTACAAAAAACCCGAAAGAGGAATTTAAAGTTATTCGTTCAAACCGGAAATTCCGAAAAAAACTATAGTTTGTACTAAGTGGTAATATAAACTAGGGATGTTGCGAATGTGGAATTTTAGACATCCGCGGATGCGAATGCGGATGCGGATGTTTTAAAGCTAACATCCGCGGATGCGGATGCGAATGTAATGTATTTTTAAGAAATAATTTAGTTGGGTGATTTAGGTAAATAAAAAATGGAAAGGTTAATAATTTTTAAAATCTGCCTAATCCAGAGTTTTGCCCGAAAAAAATTTACAAGAAAATTTGCATTCCGCCCATAGTAAATATGTACATGAAAACCAAAAGTGAAAAGTGAACCGGTTCGGGGAAAATTAAACACCGTTTTTTCGAAAGAATTCTTCATTCTCATTCTTTTGGTTGTTTCGGAATTTGTCACGTCATCATCGTTTTTCGATTTTAGTTTTTATAACTCATTTTTTATGCTTTCTTCTGTGACTGGTTAGATATACGTCTGTGCACTTGCACAATATTCCAGGCACCGAAAATAACAGTTATTTTTTCCGAGTTAAATTTGGTCTAATATTTTTATTCCGAAATAAAAGTCCTATCCGGATAATAAAGAAATTGCTTATCCAAATTAAACAAATTTGGTATCATATGAAAGGGGACTGAAATAGCTTTTAAACAGAAATAACGAATGAAGGTTACCACCTCTATTTATATTTTTTATAACTTAATACTAAAGAAATTCATGTAAATACTTACCTGACCCAATGTTTGTTCTATGGTAATTAATTAACATTTTTTATTGAAATATTTTTCAATGTGTGGCTTTCCTCTTTTAGACATTTCAGTTTTAAAGCTATTTAAGTCCCTTTTACATTGGATTCCAAACTTGTTTAATTTGGATAAGCGGTTTGTTTATTATCCGGAAAGTATGTACTCTTATTTCGGAATAACAAATATTTGGCGAAATTTAACTCGTAAAAAAGCAACTATAATTTTCGGTCCCTTCAATATTCCCATTCGCAAAAGATCCGCATTGATTTTTGCGAATGCGAAAGCGAATGCGAATGTTAAATTTAATGCGGAAGCTCCGCGGTTGGGAATGCGAATACGAATATTCGCAACAACCCTGATATGTACATACGTATGTACGTTTCGGTACAATTTAGTACATACATACATATTGTGCATGTATACCATAATATACATACATATAAGAACCGTTGACTGCAAAATCCTGTATTGTTGCTCATAATTTTATGCCTATTATTCTAACCCAACTTTGTATGTATGGATGTGTAAAGGTCAAATAATTTCAACAGTGAGTTGTATGTACATACATACATATATACACACATACGAACGCTATTGTATATCAACAAGCAAATAAAAAACCATTTTAGTTTAAGCTGTCATTTACATTAAGTCAATCAAATAATGTATGTGTATATACATACATATGTATGTAGGTATGTATATTTGTATTAAATGGATAAAACAAATTGAACGCGTTTAACCTCCAACTTAAATAAATAAATAAAGCAGCGCAATAATGTGCCTCAAGCTTAATTTGAAAATTCTTCATTTCTTTTCTTCACTTTTATATGAAACTATGCACCCTCGGTCTGCGTATCTTTGGAAACTCGGCTACTCTTACCAGAGAGCAGATGGCCGAGGCGCTAATATCAGCTGTATGCTGTATTGGTTTGGACTTTTTTCTCCTAATTTGCAATTTTTTCTTTTTATACCCGAGCGCACTTGTGCACAAGGGTATTATAACTTTGTTCACATAACGGTTGTTTGTAACAGGCAAAACGAATCGAGATAGATATAGACAAATGTATACATAAATGATCAGAATGAAAAGAGAAATCGATTAAGCGGTGACTGTCTGTCCGTCCGTGCGTCCGTCTGTGCACACGATAACTCGAGTAAAAATTGAGATATCTTAAGCAGTGTTTGCATTATTCAACTTTGCGTTCAACAATTGCGTTCAACTCAACGCAGGGTTGCACGAAAAAAAAGTTGAATGGCTAAATGTTGGCTGGCGACCAACTTTGTTGAAAGCGATTAGTTGAAAGGCCATTCAACCAAAAGTTGAATGCAAAGTTGAACAATGCAAACACCTTTTTATGGCGAATATTTTGATATTTTTTCATATTTTGATATTTTTAGCCATTCAACTTTTTTTTCGTGCAACCCTGCGCTGAGTTGAACGCAAAGTTGAACAATGCAAACACACTTTTAACGAAACTTGGTACGTGGACTTCTTTTGGGCATAGGACGGATGGTATTGAAAATGGGCGAAATCGGACAATAACCACGCCTACCTCCCATATAACGGTAATTTTCAGAAATACGAAAAGTGCGATATTTTAGTAACTACTGAAGATAATTCACTCAAAATTGATATTTACAATGAGTTTTAGACGAAAAACAAGAATATTAAAAAATTTTGGCAAATGGGCGTAGCCACGCCTACTTATGGTTACATGTGTATATCTTGGTAACCGCTGCACCAATTTCTTCCAAACTTGGCACAGTTGTTGGTCCTGCTACAACATACCAAATGGCCGAACGAAAAATACGAAATCCTCGATAAATCAGTAAATATTAAAGCTAATTTATTCAAAACTGATGGTTGCAACAATTTTTTATCAAGAAATACGCTTATGATACAATTTTGGAAAATGGGCGTGGCACCGCCCACTTATGATCACATATATGTATCTCGCTAACCGTTCTAGCAATTTGAACCAAATGGTATGGTTATTGTGCTTGCCACATAAAAGCAAAGCGTTGAAAATTATTGAAATCGGACTAAAATTACGACCGCTTTTCATATAACGGTATATTTCAGAAATGCTTGAAACTGCAATATTTCGAAATTTAAGGACGCTAATTTACTTAAAATTTATACACCCCGGCTTATCGTGTAGCGGTAGCTTTCGGAAAGGTGGAAAACATATATTTAATAATTGCGCCGGGTATTTAATGTTCGGCTACGCCCGAACTTAGACTTTCTTACTTGTTTGGTTTCACCTTTTACTCTAATTGTTTTACTATCCAATAAAGGCTATTTTATGGCGGGTCCATGTCATAAAATAAAATTCGCTTCCCCGAATCAACCGTTTGGAAAACAGTAAATTAATGAAATGGGTATCTGGTTGTATGTGGACAAGTGTTACATGTTGTTCAATCTAGTAAATAATTCGACATGCGTAGGAGTGCCATAGCTCATTTGGTGGTGTTATTATTGGTTGATTTTAAAAAACGATTCAATAAAATTAGCAACACATTCGACACTCACTTTGTATTTAAAGGTTGGATTAAAAATAAAGCTATGTCTAAAGTTAAGCATTTCTACTACCGGTTTTTGACGTATGTAAGTTTCTTGGTTGTAAACCAATTTAAAACCGACATTAAAATGATTTACTTTAGATACAATCATAAATTTTAATGCAACCTTTAAATATAAAGTGAGCTTTAAACTTACAGGTTATTTAAGAAAACGGCCCTAAGTATACTTTTGGGTAATATCAAAAATTGTATATAAAATGAGGAACACTTAACTTTTTCATATGATTATGTTTGATTTCTTTTTGAGAACAACCATGCGCTAGTTAGGCATGCAAACACATATATCCCGTATTCCTCGGCTAAATCTAGTGAAACTGTCAAAAAATAAAACCTCGATTAGAGCGAAAGAGTAAAACTAACTAGTAATTTTTAGCAAAAAAAAAAAAACCGACTGCAACTCTCATATAAAAAAAAATATATATATATATCTCATGATCCGCTGATCGGATCTTAACCAGATTAGTATGGGACCACCTCTGAGACACTACCTTTCCGATGCAAAAAGAATTATCGAAATCGGTTGACGTAGTCCAAAGTTATGCGGTAACATACATAAAAAAAAAAAAAAAAATATTCCGACGAACTGATAACCTCCTCCTTTTTTGGAAGTCGGTTAAAAAGTAGATCGCTTTCTAGTAGGGCTGTGCGATTATTCGATTACTCGAGCAAGTTGGTTAATCAATTATTCGGTTAATCAATTACTCGAGTAATCAAGATTTTGATTACTCAAAACGATGATTAATCGAGTTACTTGAAATATGATTACTCAAAAAAAATAATTTTGCTCGTTAAAAGAGTTTGCTTTGGAAAATGCTTATTTTCTTTTTTACATTCTGTATATGAAAAAAATTTTTCGTTTTAATTTTTGAAAACAGAAACGTTGTTTTCAAAGTATCAAGGAACTTCAACTACTTTTACATATGTAAAGAGTTGAAATGTTGATTACTCATTTTACTCGAAATGTTGATTAATCATAAAGCAACTTACTCAAATATTTTTTTTTTGGTTAATCAAAAATCTTGATTACTCGAGTAACTGAACTTTTGAGTAATCATAATTTCCAATTAATCGAATAATTGAGTTATTTACTTTATGATTAATTAAAAATTTGAGTAATCAATTAATCGCACAGCCCTACTTTCTAGTAAAAATGGTAACAAATTTAATAAAAAAAATTGTTTGTAAACGCACTCAGATCTTTTTTAATTTGGCGCTGCAACCGCCTAAGCGATTTTGACTGAGTTCTCTAACGTTAGAGAAACGTTTCGATTTTACATCGAAAATAAGGTTAGAGAACTATGTTAGAACATTTGAAATCAATTAGAATTCAACATTAGAACACGATTAGATCTCTAAACTTTTTCTCTATAGCTATACTTCCCGACAGTTTCTCTAATCGTCTCCAAACCTTCTACCTTAGAGAAACATATTAGATTTCAAATCGTTTTTCAATCGTTCTGCAGCGCTAATGTTTGTTGGGAAATCACGCCAGTCGTGTCTCATAACTGCCAACTGACCCACTTCACTTGGTCTTTACATCGCAGTGGGGGCCTCCCTCTTCCTCTGATACCACCAGCGGGTTCCGAGTTGAATGCTTTCAGAGCTGGAGCCCCAAACCCATTTTAATTGACCACCATATTTTAATAATTCATCCAACTTATTAAATAATATGAATGTAAGTTTTTAAACATGTGGCAACCTTCTGCAAACATTTCAAATGTTCGAGATAAAGATTTCCAACACTCTTTCGTTTGACACCCATATTTTAATATTTCATATAACTCGTGTATAAGTTAACTAAATTAGATTTTTCAAACAGGTGGCAACCCTCTTCAGAATATTATCAAACTATTTTATTCGTAACCCCTTTCGTGTGGCATTCATATGGTGATGCATATTTTTATTACCTAATTCGCTTGATTCAAATTGAATTTGATTTTTTAAACAGGTGGTAAACCACCTATAATTAAGTTAAGAAAATAGCTTTTAAAACATATTTCGATTGATGCCCATTTTGTATTTATTATTTTATTTTTTTAAGTAATTTTAATTTAATTTATTAAAAGCTTTACGAAAAAGATCTGACGTCATTAGCGCGCACAAGGGATGGGTTTTGGGGTCAAACCCCCCCCTTAAGCAAATAACCTCAAATACAAACTGTATCTTAAAGCTCAGAATCCAGCTCTCAAGAAAAATCACAAGAAATATTCTTTATTATAGGCTAGTATGCAGCTCTCAAGAAAAGCAAAAACTCCATATAAATTGACGTACAAGAAACAGCTAAGATATTTCCTTGTGGCAGTATGCAGTTCTTAAGAAATTTGCTACGCTTTCTACTACGGTTTTCTAAAGTTTTTTCTGAAAAAGGACCACAAGGCAAGGCATGTTCGCAACAGAAATATATTCCCGTTCCATTATTTCTTGAGGAAAGAGTGAGGCAACAGGCTGGGGAGTATCAAATGTCAAAATTCCTTAGACACGCACAAGAAATAATGGCAATTTTTTTGTTGACCGTTTTCTTAAGAGCTGCATACTGGCCTTATTTCTGTTGCTTGAAAAAGCACTCACTTTGCTTTTGCTACAAACTGATTTAAGAAATTTTGAGAAAGGAAAATTTATTTACCAATTCTTGTGCGTCATTTTATAAGAATTTTTACTGTTGTTTTTTACAATTTACAGCCTAAAAGAGTTTACCACTGATATGTACTTAACAAGATTTAATTTGCCAACAACGAATTCGTTCCACCAAAATGAGCTACATAATAAAAATACAAGTTCAGTTATTTTTTCGGTATTCGAAATATTAAAAAAATGAGGCAGTCGTGAAAAATCACCATCTCCATCGAAAACAGCACCAGGATTTGCTATCGCTAATTTTGATCGCCAACAATCTCCAAAAGAACATCAGTGGTGCGATTCACTACGCGATTTTAACAACTCTTGTTATTGTCAAGTCAGCTAAACGACAATTTTAACAATTTAGCTACTCAGTAAACGTTTCCCTAGCAAAATTCGTTAGCGCTAAATCGGTTGTTGTCGTTAACGATAACAAAGGCCGCTAATTTGATGACGTCTAGATTGGTATTGTTAATAAAACATAAAAGGTACGTTCTCCAATTTTTTCGTATGAAAAAAATGCACAGCACCGCTACACACTCTTCCTGAATTAGTTAAAAGTTCACTAAAAAATGCAACTTTGTTCGTTATCACCTACGTAACCAAAATCCGTTTTCACTAAAAACGTATCAGCTTTTTTTCGAAATATTGGCATTTAAAAATTGCAAAATTATAAAAATTTCAGAACAAACTTTTGTTATCATATTTGTTTTTTATTCGTTGACTATAATTAAGATAACAATTCACTGTGTTCCTTAATTAATCAAAAGTTCGCCAAAACGTACGACAAAAATTGAAAAGGTAACTTTGTTATAAATTCCGTAATCAGAATCCGCATCTAACAAAATGGAATCAGCTTTTTTTTGATATTGACATTCAAAAACATTAAACATTATAAAAATTAACTATAACTAGAGAACTAAAGCTTTTCGAACATACATAAAAGTACTGTCTTTATGGACTATGCATAATAAAAGATATTTCAAAAAGTTGATTATTATTATAATTAGTTCTTGTTTTTGAGACAATAAAATTTGAAACTTTTACAACGAATGAAGTTACAAAGTAAATGAAGTAATGACTAATGGTACATTGAATTAAATTTAACTTCATTTATACATACATACTTAACCACTTAGTTCTTTACAAATGTTAATGGATACATCATAATAATAATTAGAAGTTGACAATTTACCCTTGTAATACTTAAATATGATGAGATGAAAACTCTACAACAGCCTTTTTAATCTTGCTAAATATGTAGGGTCGTCAATTAAATTAATTTTATACTTATTCCAATACTTAAGAAAATCTCGATGAATCGATTCGCCAGCTTGTTCGGACCATATCCCTAGCCCATATTTGCCTAAGAACTGCAAACAATGTTTGATATGCTTCAAAACAACATGAACTTTCAGTGTTGTTGATATTTCTGTTGCTTTGTACATTCGGCTTAATTCTTCTATGTATAAGTCTAAATCTGGACCTCTCTTTACTGAAAAGCAACAATTAACGACTTTGTTCATCGCTTTTAGAGCATTTATGAAGGGCAAAAGTCGTAGTGGCCCTACATCATTGTAAATATCGGGATCTAGAAGTGCATCGGCCTTTTAAAGCAGTTTTCTACAAGCATTTCCTTCGAATATGTCACCATGGTAGTTTTTTGGAATTTGTTTTAATTTTTTGGGCCATAAAAGTGCCTTCTCTCTGCCAACAACAGGAACTAATCCGTCCAAAAATATATGATTAACAAACCCTTGAAGAATGTGAAGTTCCGGGATGACACATTTTTCAATCACATATGTTTTGTCATCTTCATGAAAGAGCGGTAAATTGATTGTACTATTACAGTGTTTTGCTTTCTTTTTTCTTTTCCCATTGAACAAAAGGAATCATAATCCCTTCGTACATCTCCATAAGTTTTCAGAGCAATATCACATTGGTCAGCTAATCCGTCAGATTTTCTAAAATTATTTAGGGTTACGAAACAATATGGACATGGATATGTTGATATAGCTGTTTGCTGGCCATTCACTATAAGAATAACTTTGAAATCCGACACAAATTTGAAGGAAATGTTGTTGATGACCGTCAATTTAAAAAGAATTTCAATGTTTTCATATGTTTCTAGTACATCGGGTACGATGCATATCATTATCAACCGATGAACACTTGTCAATTTAGACTTTTGACATACAGTTCCACCTTCTGAATATAGCTTTCTTTTTTTTGGGAATTTCTAAGAACTCGTCATCAGAAGTATCCTCTTTTAAATAGTTTGGCATAAGACTCATACAAATCTTGAAAAATCCTTGGCCGCCATCTGCCATTATCTTGACTTTAAAATAACCTCGAACTCCACGCTTTTCTTGTAGTGCTTGTGATAAATCCTGTGCGTCGGCCCAAACAACAGGCCGTTTCTGTTTAGGTCCATTTTTGTTAGTGTCGAACTCGAAAACCCCAGATTTATAAAAGCTGGCGAGAATTGCAGATTTGTGAGAAACGTGTGTTCGGTAATCTGCGGGTACAGATTTTCTACCAGCGGTAGATCGTATGAAGTTGGTTAATTTTCGGTTGTGATTTCCTGTTGATCCAGAGTTTATTTGAAAATTATCTAAGCCTTCGGCAGTAAAACGTATCTGTGTTTTGTCTTATTAGTTGAGCTCCCTAAAATATTGACATTTTCTTTCAAAATAGTATGAGCAATTTGCATTTGTTGCTTCTTAGGAAGTGTTTCTACCAATTCAGAAATGTTTTTTGATGCCAAGACATTCGCTTTCACATAAGTTCCTTTACAGGTATGACGTTTTCCTTTATGCAGTTCTTGGTAACAGTTCGTACATAGTTTCACAGTTTCCTTCCGTTCAGCTGTCTTTTTAATTTCCGGATGAGCAATCAGCTTTGACTTGCAACCGTAAATTCCATTGCGCTTATCTATTTTATTCGAAATTTGAAGAACATGACCTCTACCTGTGTCAAGTTTTGGGTGTCCACAAAATCTTGATGTTGTACAAATATAGCAACAATAAAAGTTGCCACTGTTGCTGGAGGTTCTTGTTTCTTTTTGTAGATACATATCTAGATAGTTAGGCATTACTGGTAAAGGTCTCTTTACAACGTTTTTCTCTAATTCGGTTAGAGTTAGTCGACAAGTATTACATATACTTAAGGAAACTCACTTAAAGATGTAGAAAAATTTTCTTTGCTAAATTTTTTTATGAGATCAACGTATTTTTTCAGTAAGTTGAAAAAATTCTACTTTCTTTTTTCCCAACACTATTTTTCTTCCAAATGGTTCACATATCTTTTTTCTGTTTTCTTCATGACTTAAGTAATTCGACATGGTGTATTGTTTATATGTCAATAAAACACAACTTGCACACACACACTTTCAGTCCCGCATTGTATTACACAATTACTGTCAATAAATCAGAACGTATATCCAACGAATTAAAAACAAAAGTTTTTTCTAAAATTTTTATAATTTTGCAATTTTTAAATGCCAATACATATTTCGAAAAAAAAAACTGATAAGATTTTAGTGAAAATGGATTTTGGTTACATAGGTGATAACGAACAAAGTTGCATTTTCAATTTTTGTCGTACGTTTTAGTGAACTTTTAACTAATTCAGGAACAGTGTGGCTAGCAAAAAAATCAAATGATTTTTCAGTAACATTAAACTTACACTTTATTGTACTAAAATTTAATGGGCTACGAAACTGCACACATAATTTTTTTATTATTTGTTCTGATTGAAAACTTGAAGTTTTACGAAAGTTTGTTTAAATATTGCAGAATACACTATTAAAAACAAGTAATCAGCATAATTATGAGTTTAATTTTCCCCGAACCGGTTCACTTTTCACTTTTGGTTTCCATAGATTTACTATGAGCAGATGAAAAATTTTCGGATGAATTTTTTTTCGGGCGACACTCAGGATAAGGTAGAATATAAATTAAATGACAAAAAATAGTTGGTTAAAACTTGTCTATATATGTTCCGGTTATAATTTTCCAATAGGGTGTAAAACAAATATAGAAAACTGGAAGTTAAAAGGTGATAAGTCTATTTTTTTAACCTTACAGGAACTGAATATGCCTTCAATTTAAAGGAATTGCATAATTGGAAAATGGGCGTGGCACCGCCCACTTATGATCACATATATGTATCTGGGTAAGCGTTCTACCAATTTGTACCAAACTCGGTACGGTTATTATGCTTGCCACATAAAAGCAAAACGTTGAACATTATTGAAATCGGACTAAAATTACGTCCGCTTCTCATATAACAGTAAATTTCAGAAATGCTTGAAACTTCAATATTTCGACATATATGTAAGTACGCTAATTTACTCAAAATTGATACTTGTAGCGGTAGCTTTCAGAAAGGTGAAAAACATATATTTAATACTTGCGCCGGGTATTTAATGTTCGGCAAAGCCCGAACTTAGACGTTCTTACTTGTTTTTAATATAATCTCATTTTTAATAGTTCGGTCTACCATATAACAACAGAATCAAAATAAATAAAAGTTTCAAAGCTTGCACAAAATTCAAAAAAATCAATCAAACTTAAAAAAATGTTCACCCAGATTTCGAACTTTTTATTCAGAATCTCTATAAGATTTTCGGGTATGCGGTTTTGTAGCCCATTCAATTTTAGTCTGATAAAGTGGGGTATGCGGTTTTGTAGCCTATTCAATTTTAGTCTGATAAAGTACAAGGTTTCAGGTCACTAAAAGTTACCGTTGATTTTTTAGAATTTTTTTGTGGAGGGTGTTACGCATTTTGTTCGATATAAAATGCTTGTGAACTTTGTGCTCACACGAGCGTCTTGGCATATGCTACGGATTTATGCCCATTAGCGGCAGCACAGTTAGTGAATCGCACAGTGGTTACTGCAAACAACAACAAGTAAGAAAGTCTAAGTTCGGGCGGAGCCGAACATTAAATACCCGGCGCAAGTATTAAATATATGTTTTCCACCTTTTCGAAAGCTGCCGATACATGATAAGCCGGGGTATAAATTTTAAGTAAATTAGCGTCCTTAAATTTCGAAATATCGAAATTTCAAGCATTTCTGAAATTTACCGTTATATGAAAAGCGGCCGTAATTTTAGTCCGATTTCAACAATTTTCAACGGTTTGCTTCTATGTGGCAAGCACAATAACCGTACCGAGTTTGGTACAAATTGTGGGCGGTGCCACGCCCATTTTCCAAAATTTTATCATAAACGTATTTCTTGGTAAAGAATTGTTGCAACCATCAATTTTGAATAAATTGGCTTTAATATTTACTGATTTATCGAGGATTTCGTATTTTTCTAAATTACCGTTATATGGGATGTGGGCACGGTTATTGTCCGATTTTTAAAATTTTCGGCCATTTGGTGTGCTGTACCAGGGCCAACAACTATGCCAAGTTTGGAAGAATTTGGTGCAGCGGTTACCACGATATACACATGTAACTATAAGTGGGCGTGGCTACGCCCATTTGCCAAAATTTTTCAATATTCTTATTTTTCGTCTAAAACTCATTGCAAATATCAATTTTGAGTGAATTATCTTCAGTAGTTACTAAAATATTGCAGTTTTGGTATTTCTGAAAATTACCGTTATATGAGAGGTAGGCGTGGTTATTGTCTGATTTCGCCCATTTTCAATACCATCCGTCCTACGACTGAAAGAAGTCCACGTAAAAAGTTTCGTTAAAATATCTCAATTTTTACTCGAGTTATCGTGTGCACAGACGGACGGACGGACGGACGGACGGACGGACAGACAGTCACCGCTAAATCGATTTCTCTTTTCATTCTGATCATTTATGTATACATTTGTCTATATCTATCTCGATTCGTTTTGCCTGTTACAAAAACCGTTATGTGAACAAAGTTATAATACCCTTGTGCACAAGTGCGCTCGGGTATAAAAATTGTTAGCTTACAACTCGACAAGTCGCATTGTTAAAAGTTAGGTACGCCTAACAACACGCAACATCTAGTTACATGCCCCTCATAGTGCCAGATTTGTAAATACTTATTATGACACGAAATACATATTTTGGCGAAAAAGCATAAAAATGCATTTTGGTAATAAGTTGCTAATTTTCGCATAAATTCATCTGACAATACCTTTGCGGAGATAGGTTGCTGACGAGGTTTGTTTAATTGACAAAAAGAATAGGCTGACAAACAATTGAAAGTCAGTCCCTTTATTATCTAGTAAGCAATTTTAATATATTCGTAAAAATTTTCGACTGTGGTTTTCCAATAGTGAAGTTTCGCGCATACTCAAAAAAATTCTAAAAAATCTGTTTAAAAAGTTGAAATTTTTCATGAAAATTTGCTGAATTTTCGCGAGTTTTGCACAAAGTTTAGCAATTATATTTTTATGGTTTTTGTTGTAGAATGAACCATGTTTTTATAAAAAATTAGCGGGCAAAATATTAGAATGAAAATTGTTGCATATATTGTGAAAAATTTGCTGTGCCAATACTTTGTTCCGGCAGTGTAAATTCTTGGGGCATATATCAAGCATATTTTTAATATTTTGGAGTAATTTTAATGATCATATAATTAGGGTTTTCGTGCATATTTGTGTCTTCTCTACTGATTACACATTACAGTTAATACTTTTCCATTCAGTACACTTACTGCTTTTCATTTAGAGAATTTTGGCGACGAAAATTTAGCGTAGCGATTGTCAGAAATCCACTACAAAAACCAGAAATAGAGGAAAATTAACATTAAAACTCTTTTTTAACATTTTTGTATTACTTTTGAAAGTTGAGCGCATCTTGTGTTTATAGAACTTTTTATTAAACAAGTAAAATTTAAGCAAAAAACACAACCGACTTCAACTCTCATACACAAGTTTAGGAATACTGTTAATTTTTCATGATCCAATGATCGGATCTAAAGCAAGTTACGGGACGACCCTTGAGGTACCATCTTTGCGACAAAAAAAGAATTATTGAAATCGCTTCACGTAGTCCAAAGTTATGCCGTAGCATACATAAAAAAAGAAAAAAAAATATTCCGACGAATTGATAACCTCCCCCTTTTTTGAAGTCGGTTAAAAATGTTTGAGTTCTTTGTTTATTTTATGTAAATAATATGCAATTTATGAAACTTTATAAAGTTTATTTATTTATTACATACTGTATCTAAAGGGCATATCATCTGAAGCGAATTTTCAGAACTATAAACCCCTCCCAAAATATATTCCTGGGTGCGCCCCTGTCTGACGTTATTGCACATCTACGGCTCAATCCCTTTAGTTTGACACCTCACGGTGCCCATCTGATGACCTGGACAAAAAATCTCTTCGCGTATTATATAAAGTCAGCGTCAAAATATATTCACACCCCGACATTTTGACGATTTTATTTATTTATATTTTCCATACCAAATTTTCCATATTATTTTTTATAAAAATATATCTAATTCGTTGAACCGCAAAAACCGCAAGAATCAATTTTCTTAACTCGGGAAAATGAAAGAATGACCCCAAAATTTTCATCCAAATTTAAGATTTTTCAACAAGATTTATTTCGAGTATGCAGTTTTGTAGACAATTAAATTTTAGTAAGATAAAGTGCAAGTTTAAAGTCGCTAAAAATTAGAATTTTTTTGTCGCGGGTTTTGCGCATTTTCCTCCATTTATATTGTTCATGCATTATGTGGAAGAAAATGCGCAACACCCCCGACAAAAAAAAAATACTCAAAAATCAACGGTAATTTTTAACGACATTAAACTTGCACTTTATTAATGAAACACAAAATTGCATACCCGAAAGTTTGCTAAGAAATCGAATTAAAAAATTGTATATTATGATGAATGTTTTTGGTATTTCTTGCATTTTCCCCCGAGTTTTGTATGAAATTAAAATAATTTATTCTTGTAGTTTTTTCTGTTGAATGAATTTTATTGTAAAAAAAAATAAATAAAATTTGGTATGGAAAATATAAAGAAATAAAATATTAAAAATATTATGTAAGTAGGAAAATTGTTGCGTAAAATGGTCTTGCTAGTTGGCGCCAAGGTCGAGATATTTTGAAAAACCGTATTTATGGTCCGATTTGGTTCGAATTTGGCGTATGTAGTTGAAACATAATAAATCATAGATCTCCAAAAAATTTACTCTGAATTGGCGCTGAAGTCAAAATATAAAGTATATTCGACATAAAATGCATGTTTTATTTGTTTTGAAATTCATTTAAAAGCAATATTAACAAAAATATAACGATGGATGACGTGGCATCACGTGACGATTGACGGGTTGTAAAAGAAAATTGAAACAGGTTGCGTTAATTCAAAAAACTCTAAAAACAACTAGAATTGCTGTCAACTGTTGGGTCCAACAGTTACGTCTTAGAAACGGTATGATAAATGAACTGCTAAACAAACAGCTGATATTTGTAAACAAGCAAAATTAATAAAGGAGCACAAAAAGAAAAAATTTTACTAAGCCAAAAATATGAACATATGAACACAAAAGCATCCCCACTTAAGCTACTATTCCATACGACCACTGGTGTATATGTACTTACATATGCCTATAAGTCCACGAATTTTCCATTTTTTTAAATATACACGTGTATTTTATTTTATTTATAGCCAGTTTCATTTTTTTTTTTTATTTATTATGAAAACTGACGGAAGGGAAAAATCATTTTTCAGTTAAATTGTTGAGTTCATTTAGCGAAATAATTTTACGATGGAAAAAATGGCGTCGAATCAACAACCGTTCAGCTGAGCGGAACTACTCAACTGTGCGTTTCTAAATCAAGCGCTCAACAGTTTAACAACAGCTACGTCTTAGAAACGCGCCCATTGGGATTTACTAAAATTTCTCTAATTCACAAAGTTTTGAAAGTTTAGAAGATTTTGGAATTCCACTCAAGTTATTAAAAAGGGGAAACTTCCAGAAATTAAAAACTAACAAAACTCTAAAAATTTTAAACTGCGGTGATTTTTAAATTTATGTACATGATACATGTATGTTGAAAAATTTCCCTCCCCAAGAATTGCTGCTGGGTCCGCCCCTGTTAATACACAGGCCAAAAGTGAAATAATGTCAATTGACATTAAGTTAATTTGGGATTGATTCACCCTCTAAAAGTGAAATATGTAATGCAAAATTGTCAATCCCGTCCCAGCGAAGGAGTGTGTGAGTTGGCCCGAGCCAAAACATCCGTGGGAGAAGGTGCATATCGATTTTGCAGGTCCAGTTTTCCATTCGATGTGGCTCATTTGCGTTGATGCCTTCTCCAAGTTCCCCTATCTGCGGTAGCTACAATTTTCACCATCGAAGGGATTCCAAAAGCAGTTGGTAGTGACAACGGGCCGCAGCTTACGTCAGAGGAGTTCAACGTTTTCTGCACACAGCAAGGTATAAAACATATTACGAGCGCTCCATTTCACTTAGCCGCAAATGGCCTCGCAGAGAGATTTGTCAGAACTTTTAAAACAGCTGTCAAGAAACATATCGACGACGGCTTAAAACTACATGTGGCTGTGAGGAAGTATTTATCTACATATCGTTTTATGCCAAAAGATGAGGGTAAATCGCCGGCAGAACTTTTGCATGGAAGACCGGTCCGCACGTTACTGAGCCGGGTTTCCAAATCACCGGAGACAAGACAGAATCCATCTGCTCCGAACTGTTCCAAGTTCTTCGTAAAGCAACCCGTATTCGCTCGAAACTACGCGAGAGGGGAAAGTGGGTAAAAGCCGTAATTGTGCGACAACTCGGTAAGACGGTTTATGTAGTCAACAAGGCCGTCGGTTACCTTAACCGCCATGCAGACCAGCAGAACCCAAGGAACTCATCTGACGCCAAATCCTTAGCACCTTGGAATCCACTAACAAACGTATCTTCATCAATTCAACAGCAACCGTCCCCAACTTAAGCAGAATCACAGCAGCCAACGTCAATGCATAACTCGTCCAGGAGGGTATACCAGTTCGCAGGAGCTCGCGCACTCGCTAGGCGGTCGAACGCTATGCAGCACCAGATTTTCGGAAATAACCGATGCTATAGTACACTTTTTAAATACATGTAATAAAGATTTTCTTCATGGTGGAGAAGTGTTTGCAAACGTTACCTAAGTAAAATAAGCTCTGTACCATTTCATTTTAATTAATAATCTGGCAACATCATTATATTAGTTCTTCTTCTTCTTGGCAAATAATCCCGGGATTTTCGTGATTTGTAATTTGCACTGATGGCAATAATATAAACTGCTTTTCATGACCAGTATTGGCTATATTTCTGGTTTTTATTTAATAACTAATATTTTTTATAAATGTCTAGCTCATTATATGAAAGCTTTCACAAGACTCTCGTTTAATTTTAAGTATCAAGATAATGAGGTAACATAGAAGAACTAATATAATGATGTTGCCAGATTATTAATTAAAATGAAATGGTACAGAGTTTATTTTACTTAGGTAAGGTTTGCAAACACTTCTCCACCATGAAGAAAATCTTTATTACATGTATTTAAAAAGAGTACTATAGCATAGGTTATTTCCGAAAATCTGGTGCTGCATAGCGTTCGAACGCTATCAACATACATATATCGTGTACATAAATTTAAAAATTACCGCAGTTTAAAATTTTTAGAGTTTTGTTAGTTTTTAATTTCTAGAAGTTTCCCCTTTTTAATAACTTGAGTGGAATCCCAAAATTTTCTAAACTTTCAAAACTTTGTGAATTTGAGAAACTTTAGTAAATCCCAATGGGCGCGTTTCTAATACGTAGCTGTTGTTAAACTGTTGAGCGCTTGATTTAGAAACGCACAGTTGAGTAGTTCCGCTCAGCTGAACG
>NW_023458556.1:110499533-110502062 GCF_013731165.1 Rhagoletis pomonella | reverse complement strand
AAAAAAAAAACCGACTTCAACTCTCATATAAAAAAAAAATATATATATATATCTCATGATCCGCTGATCGGATCTTAACCAGATTAGTATGGGACTACCTCTGAGATACTACCTTTCCGATGCAAAAATTATCGAAATCGGTTAACGTGGTCCAAAGTTATGCGGTAACATATATAAAAAAAAATTAAAAAAATAAAAAAATATTCCGACGAACTGATAACCTCCTCCTTTTTTGGAAGTCGGTTAATAAAGCATGCATTGTTGTTGTTCTGTAACTCAGCTCTTATTACCGAACTAGTTCAATTAGGTGAAATACAGTTCAATAAGGTGAACGAACTAAGACTCATTGAGCTGAAAGAACTAGAAGTTTACTAATCATTAAAGTGAACTAAAAAATCCAACTGTAATATGTAGTACATGCCCTTTATTTTGAATGTAAAGTATACGCCCCATAGCACTAAGACTTATTGATAGCCGTACACCAGAGGTCTCCAAACTTTTTTTCTCGTAGACCCCTTTCAAAACTCTAATGGTTTCGGTGGGCCCCAGCTGCTAATTCCTAACATATTCGCAAAGCTCGTCAACAAATGTGAAGATTAGATCAAACGATGTAAATTTGCATCGCGGGTGAGTTCCATGCTGAATTCGGAGTGGCAAAAATAAAAACAAAATATTTTCTTGTGTTCTATTTATTAAAATAATGTGATTACACACTTGCAAGTTTAAGAAAACAGAGCTGGTAAAGCCATCAAAGTACTCTCTCGCTCTGACGAGTTATATTTTTTAAGGGCACTCCGAGCGATATCGTTACTTATATTCTCTTCACCATAAGCTCTTCACATGTTCCGCTCACTAAAGAATTTGCATTCGGCGTATTTGTAAAATAGTTTATTTGTGTTGATGGCATCATTTTAAGATTATGAGTTGATGGTCAATTCCGGTTAATTAAACTTTTTGGATTCTAGGCTAATTGACCTAATGTGGTTGAGTGCAAGAAAAAACTTTCTTCACATTGCAGCATATATGTAATACTTCTATATTGCTAGTCCAATATGATCGCAATGAGTTTTCCATTCGAAATCAAAGAAAGACAGCCTATCAAAATTTTTATGATTGTAGAAGTATACGTGTATATTTGTAAACTACTACGTAGTACATTCTATGTACATAGAATGAAGTGCCATATCATAACAGGGCCGGTTCATGGAATTCAACAAACAAACACAAATTTGACGGTCTCATGTTTCCTTCACGCTGAAATGTATATCGAACCTTAGTAAGTAAGTAAGACAACTTTTTTCAAAATTTAATTTTAATGCATAAATGCCTCTTAGAGCACCTGCATCAAAAAGTAAATTAAAAAAAATATATATATATACATTATTTTAGCGGTTAGGGCTCGGTATGACGAATTTCTCCAATGCTCCTCGTTATTTGGAAATCTGAAAATTTGGAAGATAGAAGATCTTTTCCTAACAAAGACAAAACTTATTTACACATAAAGCGGTGTGGTATTTTATATGTTGGCCGAATCCAATAAAGCACGTTATTCGATTCCCTTATATGCTGATTGACGCCAATTGGAAATGCCAACTGATGCCAAGTCCTTCTCTAACTGGTATTTTTATCCTCTGCCACCACCAACGGCCAAGCGCTTCTCATAGGTTTACAAAAATTTTATTTTTTGTTAACTTTTCATAAGAGTTGTTTTTAAATAAAAATTTGTGAAACCGCTCCTGAATTTTGAAAAGTAAAATTGTCATTTTGAGCATGATAAAAAAATAGTAAGGTAGAACCGCTGAGAGGAATTTTTCAAATTCTTGACGTTTGCAAGCAATTTAATTTTAAAATTTTACACACAAACTCACGCACACATTCTCATTTTCAATCTCAAACAACAACAACTTTGAACAATTCCTTCTTTTTACTCTCAATTTTATATGAGTTTAAAATATTGGCAAACTTCAAAAAAAAATGAATGATGAATTGAGTGAACTGTTTTACCTTACTATGTTTTTATCATGATTTTGAGTACATTCTCTTATCGGATCTCTCTTTTTTTTCAATATTTCGGAACTCTGATGTTGGGAAATGTACTTTAAATGTACTAGCAGTATAGAAGTATTACATATATGCATTGCAGCCCGACGTTTCGCTAACTTTCTTAGCTTTCTCAGGGGCGATTTCTTTATCAAAACATCGACAAAAGTATCAAGAAAAATATACAAAACATTAAAATATGCACATTGGATGTTAACATTTTACAATCAATAATAAAAATCACAGTGTTTGACAATTTCGAAACTTACATACATTTATATAAACACTTATTAACTATAATCACGATACATTTATCTGGTCACAGTAAACTAGAGCTAGTTGGTTTGATACCATCCTTGTGTGGTACACTCGTCATACTGACTGCCTGTTACAAACATAATAGGTAAGCAGCCGCGATATCATCTGTGTCTTCTTTTCTGTTCATTGTTTTATCCCTGTTTTGTAAGATTCGCAGGCTTTCTAGCGTTA
>NW_023458556.1:110498272-110499433 GCF_013731165.1 Rhagoletis pomonella | reverse complement strand
TCGGCCAAACACTAACATACTTATATGGGTATTTTCATACGTCACTGTCATACTGTTACTTTCCACTGTGTAAAATAACACAAATTCGAAAATATAACAAAAAAAGTAAAAATTGAAAATTAAGTACATAATTTCAAAATTTTGAAAATTCAGTGAATTCGAAAAACTGATAGGCCTACTTAAATAACATAATACTTCGAGCTTAACACACAGCTAAAATTTCAAACTCAAATGAGATTTGACACACTTTTTCCATAAACTAAAATTTTCAAAAGCATTCATTCATTAGGTTTGTTCCCCAAGCTTCTCGAAGTCACTTCGGGTTACATATACGCGCTCCGCAAGTAAGTTTTCGAGTTTCTTTGATATACGCTCACAGTTTGAACTTTGCTCGAGTTTTCCCCAATTCCCCTACCTGGGTCCGCCACTAGATAGTATTAATGTCATTGGTATTATTTCACGTTTGGCCTGTGTATTAATTGCCATTGACATTATTGCACGTCACCACATTTATCGAAGTTCAATTGTTCCATTTTCTCGATTATTTTCAATTCAATCGCTGCAATATATCGTTGCATCAGATCGAAAACACGTCGATGTATTTTATTGACTTGCATCCCTAAGGCAAATATGGTGCCACACACAATGATGCCAAATTTAGTCAGAAAGAAGAAAGTTGCAGTGTTCCTTTTTTGCAAATAAGACGAAGTTCGATTTCAAAAATTCGCCATTTTGGAGCTAAAATTCGATTAAAATTGGAATCTCGAAGCTTATTAAGCTATTAAGAACACTAAAACACAGCTAGTACAATAAAAACAAATTCACTGCGTATAGCAATTTATTTTACTGTACAGGCTTATACAAATGAACTGATTGCTCTTTACACACACATATTATTATTATTATTATTGTTATTATTATTATTATTATTATCTTCAATCACAACATCACAAATAATATAGAAAAAAGGTTTTTTCTTAACAGCGGTCGTCATTCGGCAGGCAATGGCAAACCTCCGAATGTATTTCTGCCATGAAAAACAGCTTCTCATAAAAATACAATCGCTGTCCGGAGTCGGCGTAAAACTGTAGGTCCCCCCTCTTTGTGTGACAACATCAAGGCGCACGCCACAAGTCGGAGGAGAAGCTCGGCCAAACACTA
>NW_023458556.1:110497985-110498262 GCF_013731165.1 Rhagoletis pomonella | reverse complement strand
AAAAACAGCTTCTCAAAAAATACAGTCGCCGTTCGGAGCGGACGTAAAATTGTAGCTCCCTCCCATTTGTGTGACAACATCAAGGCGCACGCCACAAATCGTAGGAGAAGCTCGGCCAAACACTAACATACTTATATGGGTATTTTCATACGTCACTGTCATACTGTTACTTTCCACTGTGTAAAATAACACAAATTCGAAAATATAACAAAAAAAGTAAAAATTGAAAATTAAGTACATAATTTCAAAATTTTGAAAATTCAGTGAATTCGAAAAA
>NW_023458556.1:110494699-110497885 GCF_013731165.1 Rhagoletis pomonella | reverse complement strand
AAAAAAACCTTTTTCTATATTATTTGTGATGTTGTGATTGAAGATAATAATAATAGTAATAATATTAATAATAATAATAATAATAATAATAATAATAATAATAATAATAGCAATAATAATAATAATAATAATAATATGTGTGTGTAAAGAGCAATCAGTTCATTATTGAAAAGGGGAAGCTGCGAGTAGGTTGAATTATCTGCCGCGTCCGAGAGCGCGCGGATGTCCAAAGGTGTTTCCGCTGTCTGGGGTATGGCCACAAAAAGGCGGCATGCAAAGGCCCAGACAGAAGCAGTTCATGCTGGAAATGTGGTCAGCAGGGCCACATAGCCTCCGCGTGTAAAGAAAGCCCAAGCTGCTACCTGTGCTCGGCAGGAGATGGACAGAAAAATGCCCATCACCTGCCCGGGTCGGGAGCGTGCAAGGCCTTCAGGGATGCCCTTGCTGAGGCTAAGACAAAGCTTGGGAGAACATGATCAAATTTATACAAGGCAATATGAACAGGAGTAGGGTAGCTGATGACCTGCTGGACCAATTGGTTCTTGAACAAAGAGCAGACGCTGTCATCATCAGTGAACCCTATAGAACAAAGGAAACCTGGCATGTTGACCAATCAGGCTCGGCCGCGATATGGATTGCTAACCCCAACCATCGCGCAGAGAGCAGCGGGGTCGGACGCTGCTACGTCTGGGTTAAAATGGCGCAAATCACTCTGGTGAGCTGCTACCTGTCTCCAAACGACACAGCCCCTGTCTTCAGGGGAAAGCTCGAAGACCTTGAAGACGAATTGCGCGATATAACCGGCCACATAATTGTTGCTGGAGATTTCAACGCAAGAGGCGTGGAATGGGGTATGCCCCAAACAAACACCAGGGGAAGACTGGTCCTTGAAATGGCAGCCCGCATTGGCCTGACCATCCTCAACACCGGAACGACCCCTACATATCGAAGGCCGGGTTTTGAATACTCTATCCCTGACATAACCCTGATCTCAGAAAGCCTTCTTCGAAGGGCTGACGGATGGAGAGTGATGGAAGACCTGAGTGGTAGCGACCACAACTACATCACCTTCCAAGTCACTGACATCACGCGAGGGCAAACACGTAGTATCCCTCGCAGGAAACCAGGATGGAACCCGTCTAGGGTCGATGTTCGCAAGTTCGATACGTCACTCCTAGCAGACTCCCAAGGCATTTCACCCACAACGGGAGAGATCCACAACAGGGAGTCTTGTACTAAGCTGGTCAAAGAAACTATGCGCTGCATTCACCGGGCATGCAAAGCCTCAATGCCACAGAGGAGAGCATGGTCAGGTAAAAAGCAGGTATACTGGTGGAATGACCGAATTGCTGAGCTGCGAAGGGCCTGCCATAGAATGGGGGGACTTGCAACGCGCGCTCGTGGTAGACCCGAGGCGCTGACCAGAGCAGCAGCCTACAAAAGCGCTAAGAAAGCACTTGGGATCGAGATACAGAAGAGTAAACGGAACTGCTGGAAAGCGCTATGTGACGAAGTGGATCGCGATCCCTGGGGCCAGGGATACAAAATAGTGATGAAAAAGTTCCATACATCATCACAGGCGATGGATGAGGCCCGAGTTAAGAATATAGTGGATGCGCTATTTCCCACACACCCACTAAGAGCCGTCACAGTGTTCGTCGAGGAGCAAGCCGAGGCACCACTGTTTTCGACAGACGAGCTGAAGCTAGCCCTGCGAAGCATGAAAGCCGGCAAGGCTCCAGGCCCAGATGGCATACCAGCGGAGGCAATCAGGTTAGCAGCGGAAACGAGCCCTGATCTTCTGCTTAACATGTACAACAGCTGCCTTAGGGCCCGGGTTTTCCCAAGCCAATGGAAGAAGGCGAGACTGGTGCTTATACCCAAGGGCAAAGGGGACCCAAACTCTCCTTCATCCTACCGGCCACTCTGCATGCTAGACACAGCAGGCAAAATGATGGAGAGTCTGCTCAAAATACGCTTGACGTCAGCCATAGAAAGCGAGGGAGGCCTTTCACCCCGACAACATGGCTTCAGGAAGGGACACTCAACTATAGGAGCAATTGGCGAAGTAGTCGAGGCGGTACATAAGGCCGAAGAAGCCTGCCACCAGGCGCGGCCAATAGTGCTGCTAGTAACACTGGACGTCAAGAACGCCTTCAACTCGGCAAGATGGGACGATATGCTGGAGGCCTTGGAACGGTCGTTCAAGGTTCCAGCATACTTGCTAGACATGATCCGGGACTACCTCAGAGACCGTTGGCTTTTGTACGACACAACACAAGGTCAGAGAAAGAGACGTATAACCGGCGGAGCGGCACAGGGGTCTGTACTTGGCCCGGACCTCTGGAACGCCACGTATGACAGTCTGTTGCGCACGGAAATGCCGGAGAGCGCCTTCCTTGTCGCCTTCGCGGACGACGTGGCAGCCGTCATAACAGCAAGAAATGTCCAGCTAGCACAGCTCAAGCTAAACCAGGTCATGCGCAACGTCAGTGGATGGATGAGCGATCACGGTCTGCAATTGGCTACAGCCAAAACGGAGATCGTGCTCCTCACCAGGAAACGGATCCCAACAATTATAAATATAATGGTCGGACCTCAACTCGTGACGACTTCTAGGTCTACAAAATACCTAGGGGTGAAGCTTGACAGCAAACTCACATTCTGGGAACACATCCATGGAGTATGTGAAAAAGCTGCGCAGAGCACGGCGGCTCTAAGCCGGCTGATGGCGAACGTGGGCGGCCCGAAGCCATGCCGCAGGAAGCTTCTGATGACAGCGGTCCAATCGGTGCTCCTGTACGGGGCAGAAATATGGGCTGACGCATTGAAAGTCAAAAAATACCGGATTCAAATGTCTTCGGTACAGCGCAGAGGGGCACTACGCATTGCTTCTGCATACCGTACAGTGTCCGCGGACGCGGTTCTGGTTATTTCTGGCGTCATGCCAATTGAGCTACTTGCTTACGAGCGAAAAGAGATTTACAATCTCAGTGCCGAGATAGGTCGAGCAGCTGCCGCGGCAAGGGCGCGCGAGCAACTGATCCAGCAGTGGCAACAAAACTGGAACGCGAGCACAAAAGGTCGATGGACACACTCCCTGATAGCCGACCTTCAAACATGGCTGAACAGACCACATGGGGAAGTCGATTTCTACCTGACGCAATTCCTCACCGGTCATGGTTA
>NW_023458556.1:110491454-110494599 GCF_013731165.1 Rhagoletis pomonella | reverse complement strand
CACGTTTTGGGGTACCGTTAAAAATCACTACAGATCAGGGTACTCAGTTTATGTCAAAATTGTTTTCGGAACTAACAAAATTGCTTGGTAGTCATCACGTTACAACTTCTGCATATCATCCTCAAGGGAATGGTATGGTAGAACGGTTTCACAGGCAGTTAAAAGCTACGATAATGGCTAGAAATGGAATCAACAATTGGTATGATGAGCTGCCGATAATATTTCTTGGTTTACGATCGATGTATAAAGAAAGTATTTCAGCCACATCATCTGAGATGGTTTTTGGGCAAAATTTACGCCTACCCGGTGAACTTGTTGTTCCATCTGAAGAAAAATGTTCCCCAATTGAAGTTTTAGGTAATTTACGAGAACATTTTAAAAATGTTAAATCAAATTTAAGGCATAATCAAAATTCTGAAACTGGTGTATATATACCAAAGAATTTGGAGACTTGTAAATTTGTTTTTATGCGTGTTCTTAATAAAAGATCATTGCAACAACCATACGAAGGACCTTATAAGGTTGTTGAAAAAAAAACAAAAAATATTTCAAACTTGAAGTAGATAATGAGGTTAAAACAATTCCGATAGACAGACTAAAACCGGCAATCATTGAAACAGAACTAATACCAGAAACAAACACTAATACAATGAATAACACAACATCAAATAAGAAACGAGTTACTTTTAATTTATATAACATTAATTCTCTAGAAGGGGGAGTATTGTAGGGTTTGTATTTGTATTATTACCTTTTATTGTACTGTGTTCATTTCAACTTTGTAATTTTGGAAATTTTAGATTCATGTGCTTTTTGTGGTTCGCCAATCAAATAGAAAAATTTTCATTATTCAAACTTTTCTCGAATTGCTAACAACATAAAAATAAATTAAGTTTTGTTAACTTTTAATTAAAATATTAAAAAGAAATCTTTGGAATCAACTACAGTAGATATACATGTATGAATGTACTACACTCAAATAGCTTTTGACCGAATTCCTGAAATTCTTTTAACAAGCGCTTGGAAATGACTTTTATCCCTATATGGCCTAGGCAACTACAATAGGATTTAGCAAGAATGCGCAGCACGTGGGCCTGTCGTGCCACTCCCCAGGGATGTCACGCAAACGCGTCAACACAAACAATACAAGTGCTGCCACCCTCTTAAATGAGCAAGGGGCCCGATGAAGAACGTCAACTTCTGTCATTGCGACAGTCGGTTAGTGACAATTCCCAAGTAGAAGTCTTGTATACTTGTATTTACATACATATGTATGTACATTTATGTATGTATTTATGTACTTCTGTTTGCGCATATACATATATGTATGTATTTAGCAAAAAGAATAAATCAACATTTGTTTCACAAAAATTTTAAACCCTCTAGGTATAGGCTGACTTCCAAAATGTCAATTGCTTTGCATACGTACAAAGTAGAATGTTCCATAACCCCGAACTACAAAATATTGACAATGTATACTTTTCCAAAACGTATCCGAAAAGTTATCGAAATGCATCGCTAGAGCAATCAGCGCATCAGAAACAAAGTTGATGCTTCGTTTGTTATTGGTTACCATTGATGTTTTAAAAATGGAAAATTCAGAAAAATTGTTCACTGCTATATTGAATATTTAAAATATGCAATGTATATGGTTGCAATGTGTCGCAACTCTGCATGTACAAACAGTTTGAATACCGCAGTATAACAGCATCCAAACATTGTATTGATACGTTTTGGAAGTCAGCCATACTTACCGTCATATACATACATATGCACATTAGCGTGGTCCCTAAATCCAATCGGTAATACCACGATCACAGATATCACAAATAAATTTTAGCTGCGATTGGAGACGGTTAAGGCGTGTCGCACAGGGGCAAAGTTCAGATTCCACTGTAGAGACTCAAAAAATTAAAATTAATTTTTTTTCTTCTAATACCCAAAATCGATTATACGATAGTCGAAGATATCACATATAAATTTTGGTCCCAAATGGAGTTGGTTAAGGCGTGTCGCAAAAGGGTCAGAAGCCTCTACGGAGACTCAAAAAGTTAAAAATATTTTTTTTTTTTAATACCCTAAATCGATACTACTAAATTCTAAGATATCACGTATAAATTTTGGTCCCGATTGCAGTCGCTTAATACCTTTTCATAGGTTAATCTGGTTTCGACCCCTTTGCTTCACGCCTTAACCGACTCCAATCGGGGCCAAAATTTATATGTCATATCTTCGACTAAAGTAGTATCGATTTTGGGTATTAGGTGAAAAAAATTTATTTTAATTTTTTGAGTCTCCATAGAGGAATCTGAACTTTGCCCCCTGTGCGACGCGCCTCAACCGTCTCTAATCGGGACCAAGTTTTATATGTGATATCGTCGAATATAGTAGCATCGACGTAGGGGTTGAGTCTTAGGAAATATGATGTACAAATTTCCGGGATCGTAACGGTTATAACTTTTATTATAAAAATCACTTTTTAATCGTTATTAACTGAGTTTTATTTTTTGCTCAAAACATAACGATAATTTTTTGAGTTTTATTTTTTACTCAGAAAATAATCGTTATGTTTTGAGTTTTATTTTTCGCTCGGAAAATAATAGTTACGTTTTAAGTTTCATTTTTTCCTCGGAAAATAATGGTTATTTTTTTGAGTTTTATTTATTGCTCGGAAAATAATCATTACGTTTTAAGTTTTATTTTTTGCTCGGAAAATAATGGTTACGTTTTAAGGTTTATTTTTGCTCGGAAAATATCCCTTACGTTTTAAGTTTTATTTTTTGCTCGGAAAATAATGGTTACGTTTTAAGTTTTATTTTTTGCTCGGAAAATAATCATAATTTCTTGAGTTTTGTTTTTTTCTCGGAAAATAAAACTTAATTTTTGCATGTGCGTATACGCGTGCGTGAATAGATAGGGGGCGGCTGCATTGAACTTTTAACGCCACTATGGAGTGGGTAATGAAAATACAGAGAGCACAACCTATATTGAAGGATCAAGCCAATGATAAAGATGAAGAACTGGCCAAAGTTAAATGTAAATAAAAAGACAAGGATAGAGATAATGATGAGGATGAAGATGGAGATGAAGATGAAGATGATGAAGATGAAGATGAAGATGAAGATGAAGATGAAGATGAAGATGA